>NC_138545.1:5464366-5733269 GCF_964234715.1 Podarcis melisellensis | reverse complement strand
AAAGAAAACACAGAGAGAACATTCCGTTCCCAAAGAGCCCCACGTGATGCAGGCCGTGGGAGCAGCCGCTGCCGTCATCACACTGGAGCTGCCAGGGCAGTGCCTAGACTTTGCCAAGCAGTGCAGGGAAAAAGTAGACGGAAACCCCTTTGAGAAGGCGGTTTAAAGTGGTGGGGGGGGAGCATGCCTGGTATAGCTAATAGTAATAACAATAACAACTCATTATTTATATGCAACCCTTTTAAGTTACTCACCAGTGGTGCGAGTTAGAAGGTCCTGCTTCTTTGGAGCTATTAGCCGACACAAGCCTGGGACGGGGAAAACTGCGCTCCTGTTACCCTTGACCAGCCCCTGGCGACTCCGCTGCTGACCCAACACATCCTACGGCTGACCCTCCTCCAGAGAGCAGAGCGGGGAGCACGGCTGAGTTGTGGCAGCACGGCACACTGTGGGCAGCAAAGCCTGGTTAGCCTTCCCTTCTCAGCAGAGTCTGTAGCAGCCCACTGTGTAACCAGGCAGGCAGGCAGGCAGGCAGGCGGAGCAGCTGTGGCCAGGAGCCCAGTGATGTCAGCAACCCAGTTAAACACTCCGCACGTGTACCGAGGTGCTGCTACGAGCAGGGCCTGGGAGGATGCCATTGGCTGGCTGGCAGAGCCAATGGGGCCGCAGAATTCTGACTGCATAATCACCAGCAACGGGTTTGTCATTCATCCAGGGACTGTGCTCGGGGAAAGGGGTGGGGGAGATTAGAGCGCAAATAAATGCCAGTAAGGGCCGGAAGACGGATGCTCAGCCCCAGCGTGAAGAGTCTATTTGAAGGCGCTCAGCTACCATGCGGGTCGGTTGCTATTTAGAGCCATGCACACAAATTAAAGCACTCAATAGCACTTCCTGAATCAGCTCTTCGTTGTCATGCTGGCACCAAGCTCCGGGCCTATTCTGTGCCTGCTTTTCCATTGCTGTTCCCCTTTTTGTTTTGGAGCCCCCATGGTGGGCGGAGCCACAGGCAAAAAAAAAATAAAGCATGAGAAATGAAGTGTGGCTCACGCACCTTTTGTGCAGCAGGCTATGTTGCAGCCACACAAAGTTCGTTGTGCACAATCATGCACATAACTTTCCACCCAGACAAGGAAAAGGCTCAAAGATCGTTTCAGCCAAGCCAAAGCATTCAAGGAGGGTGCTGAGGAGTGGTGTGGCCAGAGGTGCAGCAGGGGGGGGAGGGTACTGGGCCCCACATTTCTCCTGGGAGTGATGCAATGGCTCAGGCACCAACAGGCTCCACACAGCTGAAAAAAAGCAACGCGGGCCTGCAGGGCGCCAGAGTGGAATGGGGCTCGGGCACTGGGATTCTGGCATGCCCTGTCTCATCCTGCAGCACCTCGCCCTGCCCCTGCAGGTGTCTCATCCCCTCATGCGCAGCACGCATGTGCAGGGCGCATGAGCCACCCCAAGCCACTAGCTATGGCATCACTGGGTGTGGCCTGGGAAGAGTACTGAGGGCCGGAAAGATAGGGCTAAGGGCCAGAGGGACCCAGCCCTGAGGCCTCTCCCTTCACTTACAGAGTGCTGAGTGGGCAACATTACATTTCCGTGCCCAGGTGATGCTCAGTGCCAAGTTGTTTCACCTGGACTTTCAATATTCAAAGGGTGTTCCAATTTTTGTGGAATCGGAAGGAAACGCAAAACTCACATGAAGGGGCAGAAGGATTACACTCACAATTCAAACAGCAAATATTCATTTTCTAAATTTTATTTTATTTATAACCCTCTTTTCCCTTTCCCATTTGTTAAATGTGCAAATAAAACATTAATTTATAAAAAAAAACTCAAATAAGAAAGAAAATAAAACAGAACAACAAATATTATTGCCTTTCAGTTTAGTAGCACAAACACCTGGTGCAGTGAGGTGCTGGGCACAACTGCTAGAAGCCAGCATGGGGCACATAAAATATTGACTGGCTGTATTATCTGGCCATCACGCTTCCTTACTTTCTGGTGATAAGGCCACGGCACTGGATGCCTTTTTCTGCCCCAGGCAGCCTGCCAGCTGCCAGAGGGATCAGTATTTTGTTAGCAGATAACATGCAAAACAGAAAGGCTGCCAGGTCCCTCTTCCTCCTCCCCCCTCATCTCCAGTATGCCTCTTGTTTTGGCTGTCAACCAAGGATTCATAGTACTGTACAGCTTAAAATGCACCCCTTGCTCCCTGAAACTTGAAACGGGTAATTGTGGCTCCTATGCCTCCCATAACTCTCTGGCGGGCAGAAAATTCAGTAAGTACCACTGAACATTCAACCATTGTTACTAGATTTACTAGCCTGCTCACCCACAAATAAGCCTGCTTATTTACAGCTGTTACGAACAAAAATTTAAAAGAACACAGTCTGCCATACCTAGTCACCTGGAGCAGATTCTTCTTCACCACGAGCAAGCAAGGAGAGCAGCTATATCCAAGCTTGACATAACTCTGCCCCTTGCTGCCCTGAAAACTCTCGCGAAACAATCTCACATCCTTTTTGCCAACAATGGAAAGCAACTAGTGTAATAATTTCTGTGTCTAAATAGTTGCTTTAAAAAAACTTTATGATATTTTTTTTCTGTTCTTGAATATTTCTGGACAGGGTGTCTCCTGCTCATGTTCCTGTACTATATACTGATGCCTTGATTTATATGTTATGTAATAGTTTATTTTGCGTAATTGTTATGCCACCCGGGAGAGCTGCCTGAATGTACTTGTATTAGTGCTGCGCCTACAAGGTTTGGGTATTAAAAGGGTGCTGCAAGAGGACGCTGACAGCCAGAAACAAGTTGCAGTGGGAGGACTCAAGGGGTGCAAAGAATAATTCCAGAATGCCCAGAAAATAAATGCAGGTAGCCTAATCAATAAATATATCATTGCAAAAAAAGTAAAAATGGGGACTTGGTACTTTCTCAGTTGTCCTGCAGCTTTTGCATTCACTGGTCAGGAAGGTGGAGGCAGTTTAAGTGCTTAATGAACTTTTTGCCAGAATCATTCCTGCAGTAAAATTGCTAAAGACTATTCAAAACTGAAAGCTAAAATTCAGAGGGGTTTGAACTATTCATGGGCTGGGGGGAGGGTCACCCCCACCCCCAGCCTATATATGTGATTTCCTTGGGTTAAGATATGGGGAGAAGCATAAATCAGAATGCTTTTGTCTCTTTTTTTTTAGTTTTCCACAATTATAACAAATATCACATAACAAAACAACAAACAAAAACATGCACTTAACTACATGCAACACAGTTGCCAGCTAAAGCCCTAAAATGTTGCTATTGAATGAAAACGGCAAGTTTGTTTGTTTTTGAAGTTTGTGCTCCGTTTGTGCAGGTGTGGAACTCCCCCTACCCCACACTGGAAACAACAGGGGCAAGCTGCAGACACATAGGCTCAACATGTGCCGGACCTCCACAGAGCCCAGTGCAGTGCTCTCAAGGGCATGTCCTACTGGACCACTGACAGCTGTTTTATTGCCCCAGGGCAGACTTTGCCAATGAGGGCGCCAGGTTGGCAAAGCCTGCCCTAGAGAGACTCTCTAGGCTCTCTTCGATACAGAAAACTGGTGGGCATGAACACATGGAACACCAGTGGGTGTGACATCAGCATGCACAATGTTGGCCATTCAGTAACAGCTTTTTTACACGTCATATATGTCTGTTCCTGCTAGCACTCTAAAAAGGCCTCTTAAATTTTTCCAGCGGCTTTAGCCTGAAAGCTTCAACCGAGGCACCGTAAAACACACACCACCACCACCCCGCAGTTCTCCAGCTGCAGCCAGGGAGATAAAGGCTCGGCGGATGTAATTTTCCACTCGCCTTTGTTTAGCCTGAATTATCCATTCTTGCGTCGACACATGGTCAGGAAGGGAGCAAAAGCAGGCCTCTGGTGGCCCGTTTCCCCCTCCGGATACAAAGGCACAAACACACACAAGCATCAGCGTTATGCTCTCCGAACAAAGGAGCTCTGGCTGGCTTTGTAGCCGCCTTTTGTAATCCTGAACAGTGGGACCCCCCTAACGGCTCCCTCTCTCTATTCTCTCATTCCTTACGCCCGAAGCCACAAAGCGCCAGCGGTAATTGCACTCTCCATTGGTCCTCTAATGCGCACCCACGAGCGCCCTGGGCCTCTCGCTGACCTCTTTCTTACTGGGTGGATGGAGAGCCCTCCTGCGTAGCCACTCATTCAAAGGAAGGTATTACCAACTGCTGAAGAGGGGAACTAGACTGACCAGAGGAAACGTACTCTGCAAAATCTGCCAAGGTGGGGATTTTAAAGATGATTTTAATGCTTTATTGTTTTGTCGCTTGTTGTTTGCCAGCCTGGGCCCCTTTGGGAGGAAGGGCAGGATATAATTTTAATAAATATTTCTTTATCCCTGGGGCTATTCCGGGGGGAATTGCATTTCTGCTCCATAAGCAGCCCACTGATTCCTGAAATCATTTAGGAGAAAATGTACTTCCAAATAAAAAGTTTTAAAAAGTAGACATTTCTGTCCCTTGCTGCAGTGTTTCAGATTTCACAGAACTCTTCATCAGGGATAGAGAGAAACCCAGCATTGAAAAAACATAAATGGAGATAAAACCACTGCTCAGTTTCACAGTGCTCACATGCTCTATATGTCAAAGAGGATGGAAAACAGGGGTAATAAAATAAGCTTCCAACAGACTGGTGGGGAGCCAGAGAGGATGAAGAGAAGACTTCTGACTTTTTGCTCTATTGCAGCCAGTAACACATGCCCCAAATATCCAGGAGAGTTGGCTGGGATTTAAAAAAAAAACCCACCGGGAAGTATAGGAAAAAGGCTGTGCTCAGCTGCAATCAGGGAAAAGCTATTCAGAATCAGGAAGCCCTTTAATGCAGCTGCCTGTAAGAGGGACAAGAGAGACTGATTCAGCAAACCACTGAATGGAACAGGGAGGAAATGACTGCTGTATAATGACTACCACACATGAGTCCACTTGAAACAAAAGTGCAAGCCAGGGGTTCAGCTGGCGGGGGGGAGGCGGACTGACAGACGGACCCTGCAGTGTAGGGACAGAATGGCTTGGCTCCTGAATAAGTGAAAAGAGGGTCTCATGAAGGCTGAGGTGGAGAGTGGAAGGGATAGTGGACTTTTCTTCCCTTTACAGTTACAGGTAAACAGGAGTCTGCTTAAAGATAACCAGGGATTCAGGCTTGCAAAGAACCAGTCTACTGTGGGAAATATGAAGTCCTTCAGAGCCCAAGTAAGGAAAGTGCCTTTCACCCCATTTCAGCACACAGAATTACTCACACTGGGATGTTTTGAGAGATGGGCTAACAGAAAATTCCGTTGGCTAGTAACTTGTGTTGACCTATTTGAAAGGCTGCCTTGACGAATTATGCAGATATGTCTTTGTTTTACAGTGTCAATAATATAGCCATTGAGTTCCCTATAAAATATGCATTGGCACTAATTGAGCAACTTTGAAGTGTACTGGAATGCATGTTGTGGTTAATCATTTAACTGCCACTAGAGGGAACTATTGCATACGTGCTGCAATAACGCTTAAGCAGGACAGCAGCTACAGTAACCCATCCTGCTTAACGTAGCCTTCCTCAAGCTCGTGCCCCTTTGCCCCAGGATTTCCCCACACTTGCCCCTTCCCCTCTTCCCTGTCTCAGGAACATGTGGCCAAAGGACCACAAGTCCTGGTCCTGAGCTCCCCAAAATATCAGCTATAAGGATACCTGAGCATAGGAATCTTTACTCCTGGTCAACATATTTAAGTCAAACTTCCCCTCAAGAGTGAAGCATGGGAGGTAGAAACTGCAGCTTGCAGATCTTCAACTAAAAACACAGCATGCTGAGAGGTCCTGGGGCTACTGCAAAGGGAAGGTCGGCTGGTCCCTTCTCACGTCCAAGGCTGCAATTCTGCTTTGCTCCCTCTCACAGCTCTGTCTCTGCCCTTTGCCGCCTCAGCCTGGCAGGCTGTCAACTGTAATAAGAGCAAGCGGAACTCCCTTCCGGCAAGTGTGGGCCAAATTCTTTCCATAACCAGGTCATCTGCTCCAGCCTGATGGTCGGCCATCATGTCGCTCCTCTCTCATTCAAAGCTCTTATGTAACACTCCCCAGCCAAGCTCACAAGGCAGCTGGAAAGAGCAGCTGCTGCGAGGGGGGAGGAGCCATCTCACAGAAGCTCCTCCCCCTTGCCGCATAGCCGAGGGTTATTTCCACACAGCGAATTTCCAGAGCAGAGGCGGCAGCCTATAAAAGGCAGAAGGGAACATTGTGTTCTTTTGGCTCACTCTACAAGTTCAAGGAACTGACAGCTCCTCCCTGACGCCGCCCGCAGCAACATGTTAATTTCGTCTCCAAACAAAGAGGAGCGATATAATGAAAGCAGTGACGGTGCAAGGAGCAAAACATTTCCTATGAGTCACAGACGCCAAGGAAACTGGCAGGGGCTTTGCCTGCACAGATGGGCACCCCAGAATTAATTGCACCCTGTCTGGATAGATTTGGGGGGAACAGAAAATCATCTCTTCACCCACTCCAATTTCCAAAGGGGTATCTGTATCTACAATGCATCACTGAGCAGCAAACAGAGGAACTTCACTCCGTGGGGCTACCAATCCAAATGCCACATTAAATTCCGGACATTTCTCAAACTTTGGTCTCCAGCTTTTCTTGGACTGCAACTCCCATCATCCCTAACTAGCAGGACCAGCGGTCACGGATTATGGAAGCTGTATTCCAATAACAACCAGAGACCAAATTTTGAGAAACAATTAAAGAATAGAAGCACGGGGTCTAATATTAGTCATCCTCAGAAGTATATGACATGACTAACTTAGATCCATTTATTTTACTGGGTCTATTCTGAGGAGAACTCAGCTGGACACAATCTATTATGTCACACTGCAGGAGCAACCAGTCTTATGATCACCCCTCCTCTTTTTATACCACTGGACTTCCAACAGTTAAGACTTCAAAACACCCAATTTGTTGTGCTTCTGGTTTCTCCAGTTTTGGGAATATGCCGCCCCCTGCTGGATCCACCCAGCCTCTCCAAAGCCCGTGTGCCAGCAGCAGACAGCCTGTTTCTACATGAGTGCCCCGCCCAAATTTACAGAGTCTGACTGAGCCACAGTGTCCCAGAACAGCTCAGCAAAACTGGGGCAGAGCTTCAGCCGGGGCAGTGAGAGATGCTGGGAAATCGCAGGCTGCACGTGGATCAACACTCCGAGATTGGAAGCCCCGCCCAAGAACTCGCGCCCAGGAGCAGTCACTGCTGCACCACACCCAACCTTCCCAATGGCCTTTCCCCTACTGTACACTCTGCTGCTGAAGTGAGGGGAGGCGAGGGAGGGGTTTTCTGTGATTCTACCAGCTTGAACTACAAATCTCTGAAGTCAGCAGGGATATATGTAATCCCACCCACCCAAAGTACCGCCTGTTTCTGGCCACCGGCAGAGCTTTTTTCACCACACAGGACTCCGACTGGTTCAAGGCTAGCTGTCCCAAATGAAGTCTGAAGTCTGTAGCAGCGAAAGCAGAGCAAGGTTGGCTTTTGCTACCAGCTATTTAGCTTTGACAATGGATATTCTGTCCTCCGTGCCCAGCTCCTGGCATTCACACTTGTTTTGGATGGCTTATGAAGATGCCCTTTGGAGTTTCACTCACTGGGCAGTCTCATCTGCATGAAGTCCCTTCCAGTTCCCTGCTCCAGCCTAACTTTTAAACAGTACTGAGAGAATCAAGCAACTCCAACTGGGCCAACTTCTTGGAAGGAACTATCGCCTGCAGGAACCTGTCAAGCTAGCAAAGCTGTTTTCAGGCCAGGATGTTTGCCGTTCCTTCTTTCGGAACACAGCTGACGTTTAAATCTGGGGTTAGTGGCTGCTGATTATAATCGTTTCTGCAAAAGGGACCTTGACCTGCTGGGATGCCTGGCACTCAGATGTTCTCACAGTAATCCAGCCGCTGCGCTCTGCTCTCTGGAGCCCGCTCCCCTCCCTCAGAAGTTAAGCTCCACTTCAGCTGTTCCCTTTTGGTGGCACATTTTGCCTGTCCCAGCAGCACGCCACATAAAGCAGCACTTGTCAGACCTCACCACTCATGCATCTGACTCATTTTCTGGGTCATCTGATGATGAAGGAAACTCATATTCCTGGGGGGGGGGGAAATATCTCTTTGGGGGGGCAGTTATTTGAGAGATAAATACAGCTCTTAGTGTGGAAGCAGCAAGCAGCTCAGGACACTTTCAGAATAATGATGGGATGAATGTGTGTGTTTTCTTAATCAACTTCGTTTTAAAAAGGTGTTTAAAAAGATGAAGGGGGGGAGAGACTCACTGCAAAAGGGTATGACGGGAAAGGAAGAAAACATCAGCCTCAAACAATCATCCTTTTAAGCAAAATGTATAGGGGAATAGAGGGGAAGCAGAAATGGCATTCAGAGACACCAACCTGCTCTGCCAGAAAACACTTCCCACCAGCTCTTTGGAGGAGGGATTTAAATCCTCTGCCTTCTTCCACTGAAGTGCCTTGGCTGCTTCAGAGGAGAAAGAAGCTGCAGAACATCAACAACCAAGCCCCTGCCACGCAGCAGCAGGAGAAAGGGACGGAAGGAGCCCTGCAGTGCAGCAGTCTCTTCTAAAGGATTTATGGGCGGGGGTTATTCTCTCTTTTGCTGGATGATTTGTTATTTTTCGACCTCAAAGTTAAATCATAAAACCCCAATGCTCTGCTAGTGAACGGCAATCTCTCAATACTTCAAAGAAACCTACTAATAAAACATGGAAGGGGAGGAAATCCACAGTGAAGAATGTTCTGAGGGATAGCTGGAAGTTCAGACATCTCCTCTCCTCAAATTGGTTTGAAGGTTTCATCAAGCAAGAGCCACAAACCAGCTCCTGCCCAATTTTCACTTCCAGAAGATCTGAGCATGAGGAATATTCCCAGAAGACGGTCTCAGCTCTTATTTGCTCACCACCTACAGCTCTCTCTGAACTGCAGAGCAAGAAAAAGCATTGAGGACTTGGGGCTCACTGAAAGGTCTGGGAGAACCAGAGATGGCAGCCATGCTGGAGGCTATGCAGGTACGGACCTGATCAGTTCCTAGGAGGACCCCACGTGAAAGTGGGATTTAAGGAGAATACTTAAGTATCCAGCAATATAAAGCAAAGCATGGGTCTCTGAGTGCTGGATTTGGCAAAGTAGTGAAGATCTTAAAATTCAGTTAAATCTAAAGATCTCTCACTGGTGGGCTTTTGGCTACCAAACAGTTACATCTGCCTTGCTCCTTACTTCCTCTGTTATCAGGCTGAGCTGTGCTTCCCCCCTGTAGACCTCTGTGCTCTGAATTTTAATAAGAATATTGTTTATTTAATTTTACATGCAAATGCATACTAGTTACGTCTGCTAAACAGAAAAACTACTGTATTTAATAGAATTGGTAGCTCATTGCATGTGCATGTGACAAACTTTTCACTACATATTCAGCCACCTCCTGCACCCCAGGGATCGTGCTCAGTTGGACAACCTTAGTACTGTACAGCTAAACAGGTGAAGCTTGATGATATAATGATTCACCCTCCCAAGGAATATTACATGAACACAAAACCCCAAGCAGCCTGCAGCTCTCTGCAAGGTGCGCCTTCATCTCAGCACTTATTACATAACTGCCGCCGAGGAACTGTATCGTACTGGGTATTGGTTGGCGCTGGCAGAGTTATCTAATCACCGAGTTCTTACGAAAGACGCATGCAGGCACGTCTGCCTGCCCACTTCCAGATAATGCTATTTTTCAGGGTATTCAGAAGAAAAATTGACCGCAGCAGACCACTCGCTCAAAGGAAAAGCAGTTAGGATTACAATATCTGGCACGTCAGCAGCTCAGAGCTTTTTCAACATTTTGGAGAGACGGAAGAGGGACTTCTCGAGACTTCCGTGCTAAGCCAAACACAGTGGCCAAGGTGGAAAAGCTACTGATGCTCCTATGAGATCTCGCAAAGCAGCAGAAACGTCATCACAAAGGCTGCTTCAGTTTTTACACACGCCTCATAGGACTTCATGTCCTTTCACCAATACAGGAAAGCCCAAGCGCCGTGTATTCACAACCGGACTGTGATACACCTAAGTGCTCTGGCATAACTATGTTCTCATCTCAGTGCCATGTTCCTGCGCAACTTGGCATCTTCCTGTTCCGCCCTTATTTCATTGCATCACCTCAAGCTTCATGGCAAGCTGTTCCTAGCCAAAGACTTCTTCCTAACTTTTGTTCTGTAAAACCCCACCCATTTCCCATCCTGAGTCTCCCACTCTCTACTTCAGACCCATCTCCCAGTACCCAAAAGTGTTCCTCTCATCACCTCGCAAAAGGCAAGCTTCCAACAACTACTACCCCTGACACTCTATTCACGTATGCCTATTCATTTTGCCATTGAACTCTCTTGCCAAATACTTCCCTGTTGCTTTATTTCAGTGCTGAACACCTTTTTATGGCTCCCACTGAGTGTTTTGCTGGAGTCAGCTGTTTCCTCAAACCAATACCCTCCCCGCAATTCAATCTCTTTCTCTCTCTATGTCACCAGAAGTGTAAAACAAAGTAAACGAGGATTTTATTGATATATTTATTGAACACAAGTTAATAAAATAAAACAAATTTGTTCAGACTAAAATAACAGGGAATCACTTCACGGACACCAGCTCAAGAAGTAGACATTTACAACCGGGAATTAGCTTTAATTAGTCACAAAATCTGTTGAAGCCAGAGTTATATATAAAAAAACACCCTTCATATTCCTGCACCGCAGTAGGCTGGATGATCATCAGGGTCCCTTCCAGCTCTACAATTCTATGATTATATGACTACTAGCCCTCCCCACAAAGATTTGTTCAGTACACGCCCACAATCGCCTCTTTCCCAACTCTTTCTATGCCAGCCTTCCCGAACTCAGTGTCCTCTAGATGTTTTGGACTACAGTTCCCATCAGCCCAGCCCATGAAGCTGGGGCTGATGGTAGTTGTAGTCGACAACATCTAGCTAGTGTCACGTAGAGAAGTTTCTTCTTTGCTCTCCAGCAGTGTTTCTTAAACTTGGGTGCCCAGCTGTGTCTCAACATCAGTGGTCAGGCCAAGTTGCTGACCCACATAAATTCCCCCTTTAAATCCCTGCCCAGGCCCCATCCTATACTGTAATTGGAGCCTCTGGTTCAAATCACCCTTCTGGTTTTTTATTCACACTCGTTTTATTTGCTTTCCCCTTTCTTTTGCTCCTCATGTCTCATCCCCACTCAACTTCTTCCTCTGTCCCTCCCTGTTTCCCTTCCCACCCCCCCTTCTTCTCCCTCTCCCCATAATCCTAAACCTCCTGCTTCCCTCCCATTTCCTTTCTGCTCCTCCCTCTGCCACTCTCGCCCTCCCCAACTCCCTATGTGGCATTGCTTCCCCAAAGCTTTTTCCCCACCCACCAACCCTCGCCCCTCCATTCCTACACCCCACACTCCTTCAACAACCCGACCCACCATCAACCCTAACCCCCTCCAGTCTCCCTCCCTCCCAGACCTCCTGCCTTTTCATCCTCTTCACCCCTCCCCTCTCGATACCTCTCCTCAAAACCCCACCCACCCAAAAGAAAACCTCAACCTCGTAATATTGATTCACAGGAGTTTTTAACGAGGGCGACAAACCCCCGATATCGAAATCCCCTCAAAGACCTCAAAGACCCCTCCCCTTAATTCCCAGCCCTCTCTCCTTTCCCCCTCCTTCCATTAACCATCCCGCTGGACACCCCTTCCCTTATCCCGAGGCTGAATTTTATATTTTTTAAAAAATATACATTAAGTTTAGTCAGTCCCTTTATCTCACTGTGTAACCCAGAGGGACTCACAGCCAGCCAGCCCAATTCCTTTCCCCCTCCGCCCTCCACAACCGCCCCTTTCCCCCCCCCCGCTCCCCTTCTCTGCCCACTGTGAGCCCCCAACACCCACCACCAATATTATAATTTTTACTGCCATTATTGTTGTTATTACAATATTATTTCCCACACAGGCGCGGGCTGCCCCCCCACCCCTTGAGAACGCGCCCCCCCCCCCGCCCCTCATTCACTCACCTCAAGCGCGCAGACCCACCGTCCCGTCTAAAGGCTTCTGCCAACTGAGCCTTGCCAAGGGCGCGCGTCCCTCAGCACCATGCACCGGTCCGCGTGAGCCTGCCGCCGGCCTGCCACGCCCCCCCACCCGCTCCTGTCCAATGGCCGCCGCCGCCGCCGCTCTCCCCGCCCACCGCCCGCCCCGCATTGGCCTCTCCTCCCCGGCCCCGCCGCTGCGCGCGGCGCCTCATTGGCCAGACGGCGCCGCAGCATGCACAGGCCCGCGTGACAGCGGGGCCGTGACGCGCCTCCCCCGGCCTCGCCGCTCCTCGCCTCCCCGCCCCCTTCCGCCTCTGATTGGTTCGCTCGGCGGCAGCATGCAAGCGTCCGCGTGCTCTGGACGCGCCCTGGGCGCGATCCCATTGGCTGCGCTGGCGGGGCGCGCTCCTTATTGGGTCTCCGGCAGCCAGCCTTCCGCGAGCGGGGGTACACGTGCGGAGGAGGCTCACGCGGACGCCGCTGCTGTGCTTGTTTACAATGTGCAAGGGGCGAGGGGCGGGGCGAGGGGCGGGGCTTCAGGTGGAAAGCCGTTGGCGGGAAGGGGGCGGGTCGGAAAATGCTGAGGCGGCTTTGCCAGTTTTATGAGGAGATTTAGAACGCCCTTTTCTTATACTGTATATTTTGAACTACGTGTGTGTGTGTGTGTTTGTGTATACATATATATTCAATGCAGGTTTTGGTGTCCTCGGGTGTCTTCCCGTGTAAAAGTTGGGGTGTCTTTTACACGGGAAGACACCCGAGGACACCAAAACCTGCATTCCTGTACCCGTGAAAATCTACGAAAGCATATATATTCAATATATATATATTGAAGGTAGCCATATTGGACTATAATAAAAATTTCTCAAGGTTATTAGGACCTGTTGTATATGTCATTATTATTATTACCTGTATTGGTTTTGAAGGAAGGTGAGGGCAGGTGACCTCACCTAGGCCCGAAGTCACCCCCCACCAAAGCAGGCTCAAAGCTTCTCAAAATCATTTTCTCAGCAGCTAAGCATCAGAAACATTCCCCTCTGCTGTAACAAAAGATAGAGAACAGTCCATTGTTTCTCAGACCTTTCTCCTGCCTTCTGGCCTTGCTAAAGAACCACATTGCAACTTGCTTTCTGTCCGGGAACCATGCCAGAACAAGAGATTGAAACAGATCTGAACACTCTGAAACCCCTTTCCTGGGAAGGGCGCCAAGAGTCCACAATAGTCCCAAGACAGCTTTCTGTTCATGCTCAGAGGAACTCATGGGGCAGGACTCTGGAAGGAGGAGAAAGGAGGAGGGAACTGGAAAGGGAAAGGGAACTGTGCTTGTGCACAGGACTGTGAACTTTGTGCATGCTTTTTGTGACTTATCACACTTGCTCCTTCTACCAGTTCATGGATGGTAGAAATAAAAGCCTTTTCTCCGAAACTATTCCTTGAGTGTCTCTTGACTCCCACTTCCCTTTCCCAGGCGCAATATTTTTCCCACCCGAGGGCAAAGCCTCATAAGGCTACAGTATTCCAATACTGTAGTAAAAAAATAATAATGTGTTGATTCTTGCTGGCGGCTACATGCTTACCATACACTTAAAGTATTATCCCCCCCCCCAGTAAATAAATAAATAATCCTGCACTTTGCTCCCACGCATGGCTACAATTCTTCCCCGGCAACCTTAAAAAAATACAGTTCCCAGAATTCTTGGGAGGGTTTTTTTTTCTTTTAAATATATGGTTGCTACTCTGCTCAAGAGTCTTTTGCGACAGTGCTATACATTTAAAGCAATTTCATGGCTTAGCAACCCTGAGAACTGTAGTTTGCTAAGGGTGCTGAGGGTTGTTTGGAGACGTATCTGTCCCCCCTCCCAGAGCTACAGTTCCCAGAGTCCCCTGGGAAAAGGGATTGATTTGTTAAACCACTGTAGGAATAGGGGTCTACTAACAACTCTCAGCACCTGCAATGAACTACGTTTCCCAGGGTTCTTTGGGCCATGGCCATTTAAAACAGGGTGATGCTGCATTAAATCACTGTAGGATCACATTCACCCGGTGCTATACCAGCTGCACTGGCTCCCGGTGGAGTACAGGATCAGGTTTAAGGTGCTGGTTTTAACCTTTAAAGCCCTATACGGCCTAGGACCCTCGTACCTACGGGACCGCCTCTCCTGGTATGCCCCACAGAGGACCTTACGGTCTTCAAACAAAAACATCTTGGAGGTCCCGGGCCACAGGGAGGTTAGGCTGGCCTCATCCAGAGCCAGGGCTTTTTCGGCTGTGGCCCCAATCTGGTGGAACGCTCTGTCCCAAGAGACTAGGGCCCTGCGGGACTTGACATCTTTCCGCAGGGCCTGCAAGACGGAGCTGTTCCACCAGGCCTTTGGCTAGGGCACAGCCTGACCCCCTCCTTTGGCAATCCCCACAGAACTCTAGCTCAATGGTTGGCATTAATCTGATTTGAATTGATTTTATAATGAAATGATTTTAGAATGTTGTATCATTTTACTGTTGTCAGCTGCTCTGAGCCCGGCTTTGGCTGGGGAAGGCGGGATATAAATAAAATATTATTATTATTATTATTATTATTATTATTATTATTATTATTATTATATTTATATTTATATATTGCAGACAGGGCCTTAATTCCAGCTCTTCCAGTGAAATCCTATACAGGTTTACACAGAAGTGAGCTCCACTGAGTTCAGCAGCAGCAGGTTTCTGGCAGAAGATGCCACATGCATAGCAAAAGAAACATTACGCTCCCTTCCTTCCAAGCTGCACATCAGCACCCATTTTCACATTGCCCTGGAGCCTGTGCAAAGGGCAGGTCCAGAAAGCCTGGTGGGATGAAGGCTCTGGGATTTAGCCCCATTCAGAGGAGTTTGCATCTGAAGAAACCTGCTGTGTGGAGAAGGATTGTCACTGTTTTTGAGATCCCTGTGCTTCTAGTGGCTGCATTTCAAGCAGAAATTCAGAAGATGCTCCATTAGATGTGTGGCTAGGTTGTGGGTTGGCAAACTAAGGGCCGTGGGCTGGATCTGGCCCAATTGCCTTCTAGATCCGGCCCACGGACGGTCAAGGAATCCAGGCAGCCAGCATAGCGTGCGCCTGCCATGGTTTATGCGACTCAGCCAGGCTTGGGGGTCAAAAGCGAGGTAGGCGGTTGCTCGAGACAAGCCCCTTCTCCATCTGTTGCGCATGCGCGCAGCAATCTTTTCTTCCAGGGTGGGGAAGAGGGGAAAGGAGCCACAGTTCGGATTTCCACCATGGAGCTGCCGGTGACTGACCTCAGGAAGGGCAGCTGTGGCGGCAGGGACGCCTGCTGGTGTCTGTGGTGGTGATGCTCCCCGCCATAGGAAGCGGGGAGCGCCTTGGCGACTGTACTCCAAAGCAGTTATGCGCTCTGCAGGGGAGGCCGCTTGTTACCTACATGGTGTGAGCCATGGAAAGGTAAATAGCTGCCGCCTCCGCCTCGTCTTCCCTCATGCGGGGGGGGGGGAACGTTTTTGCTTGAGCTTGAGCGTGACCAACGGTGTTTCCCTTCACCCACGCATGAACGCGCACTTTCCAGGGCTGACGGGAATGGCGCGCTCACCTCAGCCCCCCACCCCGCCTTACGAGAGAAATAATAACTGTCAATGTATAAAACGCAAAGGAAGTAGCGTGGGTGTATGAGGGAACACATCCTTCAAAAAAAAATCATATTTGGGCAACGTTGGGGTTGGTCCTAGTAAGGGTTTTTGTCAAAAATGCAGGTCATAATCATGGCAACACATAGTCCGGCCCCCCACAAGGCTGAGGGACAGTGGACCGGCCCCCTGCTGAAAAAGTTTGCTGACCTCTGGGCTAGGCGATGCTTCCATTTCAGGGCTTGATTTGCAAGGTCACTGAGAGATTGTAAACCAGGCATTTGCAACAGGTTGTGGTTAGTTATAATTTACTAGGTTTAAATAGGTTTAAATTTACTTAAATTTATTTAATTTAAATATATTAAACTTAAAATTATTTAAATTTTATTTAAATAGGTTTAAATTTACTGGATTAAATAGGGGGAAAGGCTTGCACTTTGATGCCCAAAGTGCAGACACTTAGAAAGAAGCCTGCATGTGTGAAGGGTACTGATTCCACAATAAACACTCTCTTCGAAGCATCCACAGCTTGTCTGACATACATCTGTGAAATGGGCAGGTGATAGGAGAAGCAGATGGCAGTCCTAAATGTGCAGCCCAGGACAAATGTGGAGCGGAACACATCTTTCGTTTCCAGAAATGTCACTGCAGTTTTTCTTAAGGTGTCAAAGTGAAGGCTTAATTAAAAAGAAAATCTGTCCCCCACCCCATTTCTTCATTAACTCATAAACTCACAGTCCAGTATGCTGGTGGTGCATCATGTTAGGGTTTGCTCAAGAATATACACAGGAGTAGACATGCATGTGTACGCAAGCAAATGTTTGCCCAGCCTGGAGACGTGGGCACCACTCACATTTTCCATGTTTAAGTGTAAGAGAAGTTCCTAACCCTTATGGCTGTGCAGTGGCATTTGAACAATTCTAATGATGCACCAAAAAGGGATGCGGGTGGTACGGTGGGTTAAACACAGAGCCTAGGGCTTGCTGATCAGAAGGTTGGCGGGTTCGAATCCCCGCGACGGGGTGAGCTCCTGTTGCTTGGTCCCTGCTCCTACCCACCTAGCAGTTTGAAAGCACCTCAAAGTGCAAGTAGATAAATAGGTACCACTCCGGCGGGAAGGTAAACGGCGTTTCCGTGCGCTGCTCTGGTTCGCCAGAAGCGGCTTAGTCATGCTGGCCACATGACCTACAGACAAACGCCGGCTCCCTCGGCCAATAAAGCGAGATGAGCGCCGCACCCCCAGTTGGTCACGACTGAACCTAATGGTCAGGGGTCCCTTTACTTTTAATGATGCACCAAAGACCCTGAAATTATGGCTGATAATGGAGATTAAATCCAGTTGCGAGTGGGGAAGACAGCACCAAGTCCCAAATGATCTTTTTTGTTTTAAACTATGGGTTCTTCCTCCAGAGGTGCTGTTGGGTAATTTTAGATGACAGCCTGTGGTCCCTTAGAACAGGCACCCCCAAACTCGACCCTCCAGATGTTTTGGGACTACAATTCCCATCATCCCTAACCACTGGTCCTGTTAGCTAGGGATGATGGGAGTTGTAGTCCCAAAACATCTGGAGGTCCGAGCTTGGGGGTGCCTGCTTTAGAAGGTAATAGGGCATTGTTTCGTTTATTTCAAAATCCAGTCCTGTTGCATTTGGGGGCCCTCCTGCACATTCCCCAGATCTAGGTAAAGGGTAAAGGGACCCCTGACCATTAGGTCCAGTCGTGGCCGGCTCTGGGGTTGCGGCGCTCATCTCGCTTTATTGGCCGAGGGAGCCGGCGTACAGCTTCCGGGTCATGTGGCCAGCAGGACTAAGCCGCTTCTGGCGAACCAGAGCAGCGCACGGAAATGCCATTTACCTTCCCGCCGGAGCGGTACCTATTTATCTACTTGCACTTTGAGGAGCTTTCGAACTACTAGGTTGGCAGGAGCTGGGACCGAACAACGGGAGTTTACCCCGTTGCGGGGATTCGAACCGCCTTCCTTCTGATTGGCAAGTCCTAGGCTCTGTGGTTTAACCCACAGCGCCACCCGTGTACCCTCCAGATCTAGACACCTGCCCTAATGCTCTGTCTGGATGATACCACTTCCCTGCGGTTCAGTTCCTTATCCAACCAGTCCCTTGGCTCCTTCAAAAAGCACGTTGAACTCCTCCCTGGCCCCATGGCCTGGCACTTAGCTGCTTTTGCTCACCTTGGCAGATAACATGCCACATATCCAGTTTAGGGACCAGCTTATGGCTGCAGTTGGCAACTTCTCCCTGCCCGGGCGAATCACAGCACAGAAAGATGGGTCAGGAGGTGAGGACATTTTGTTCCCGTCAGACTGGAATGTATTAATAGCTGAGCTCCGGGGCCTAGATGTCCTCATCCTCCCACATCAGCTGCAAAAGCAGTTCGGAAGATGCCTCAGCGACACTTTTTTGCAGCTCACACCCACTTCGTAAAGAGAGACAAAAGGCCCACATCCATGCACCAAGGAGACCGATATATCCCCGTCTCAAATTTATTTTTCTTCTCCCTGTTGCCTCTTACCCAACTTGGCCTGAATACAGGCAGCGGTTTCCTGCCCAACACAAGGTGTTAATTAATTCAACAATCAAGGATTATCGTGTTATCACCAATTACTATCGTCACGAAGCTATTGCGCACCAGCAATTATTAGTTTATTTATCCAACCCTTTGCTGTAAGGTAACAGGGAAGAATGCATGTCAAAATCTGCTCTGCCGCAGGAACTGTCAAACCAAATTGGACCAAAGATCTTCGAACTAAACTAAACTAGTGGTTTAGAATGATTAGAGCTGTAATCTTGATTCAAAATGCCCCCCACATGCGATCCAAATCTCCCCCCCTCTTCCTCGTAACTGTAAAGCAGTGGTGTCCAAACTTTTTTTCAAAGAGGGCCGGATTTGATGAAGTGAAGGGCCGTGAGGGTCCTGACCAAAGGGCCAACCAAAGTTGTTGACCTTTTTTATGATTTTTACCTCCGGAAATAAACTGCCACAGGGACCGAATTAGGCCCCCAAAACGGACTTTGGACATGCCTGATATATGGGGTGGGGTTAAAAACCCAGAATTAGAAATTAGCCCCCTCCCCCCGCAGGGTCACAGGTTCAACTTCCCACCTTGAGCAAAAGATCCCTGCGTGGTAGGTTGGAGTAGATCAGGGGTAGGCAACCTAAGGCCCGGGGGCCGGATGTGGCCAAATTGCCTTCTTAATCCGGCCCACAGACGGTCCGGGAATCAGCGTGTTTTCACATGAGTAGAATGTGTCCTTTTAGTTAAAATGCGTCTCTGGGTTATTTGTGGGGTATAGGAATTCGTTCATTTTTTTTCAAAATATAGTCCGGCCCCCCCACATGGTCTGAGGGACGGTGGACAGGCCCCCTGCTGAAAAAGTTTGCCGACCCCAGAACTAGATGACCCTTGTGGTCTCTTCCAAGAATTCTGATTCTATGAAATTACTGAGCACCATTTAGAAATCGAAGGGTTTTCTGGTTTCAGAATTCCCAATCAACACTGGCAACTTTCAGTGTATGTTAGTGCAGAAAATAGTCTGAAGAACCCATTTGAACTCATTTTGATAGCTGCATGTTTTAAAACTCCCAAGAACTCCTTTGTTTGGTGAACTCCAGAAAAAAGGTCATATAATACGGATGCAAAAACTAACAGCAGTTCCGAAGCAGCAACCGGGACCAAGATAATGTGTTGCTGTCTAACAGGCACTGAGGAAATGTGTTTTACTGCAATAGTAGAAATTAAATATTAAAAGTATTTGTTAAATTGTAATGTTTATAATCGGGGACGCAGGTGGCGCTGTGGGTTAAAGCCTCAGCGCCTAGGACTTGCCGATCGAAAGGTCGGCGGTTCAAATCCCTGCGGCGGGGTGCGCTCCCGCTGCTCGGTCCCAGCGCCTGCCAACGTAGCAGTTCGAAAGCACCTCCGGGTGCAAGTAGATAAATAGGGACCGCTTACCAGCGGGAAGGTAAACGGCGTTTCCGTGTGCGGCTCTGGCTCGCCAGAGCAGCGATGTCACACTGGCCACATGACCCGGAAGTGTCTCCGGACAGCGCTGGCCCCTGGCCTCTTAAGTGAGATGGGCGCACAACCCCAGAGTCTGTCAAGACTGGCCCGTACGGGCAGGGGTACCTTTACCTTTACCTTTAATGTTTATAATGGCTGCACGCAATTTTGTTACAGGTTTTCTTTTTCCTATGCCAGGTCCTTAATATCATAATTGATTTTATTTATTCACTATCTCCCTAAAGGGGTGGGTGCATCTATTAAGGAAATGCTTTGTAAACTCAAGTAAATCAATACTTAACTGAGGTTCTGTCCCCCTAACATGAAGCCTGCCACCCCCAACATAAATCCTGGCCACACCCATGCAAAAAGGCAAGCCACATGGTTCAGGGGAAAATGCCAAAGTGTTTCTTCCTTATCAGGCACCTCCCCTCCCAGAAAGTGCTGCAAAACACACCACAGATGTCCCACTGGCAGATATTTGCTTGCAGCAAGTTGAATCTGTGCCACAATTTTTCAGTGTTCCTCCAGATACCTTTTGGTGTTCTGCTCTAGACTTGTGTTTTCATCCAAGCAAAGATGGGGACACCAAACCATAATGTAAACATTAAGGTAAAGGGACCCCTGACCATTAGGTCCAGTCGTGGCTGACTCTGGGGTTGCGGCGCTCATCTTGCTTTACTGGCCAAGGGAGCCGGTGTCCAGCTTCCGGGTCATGTGGCCAGCATGACTAAGTCGCTTCTGGCGAACCAGAGCAGCGCACGGAAATGCTCACCCCATCGCAGGGATTCGAACCGCCGACCTTCTGATCGGCAATTCCTAGGCTCTGTGGTTTAACCCACAGCGCCACCCGCGTCCCTAAATGTGCCTCATCCCAAATTTGATAACGAGCGCCTACTTCAATGGGAGACTAACATAAATCTAATGCTTCAGTGAAAATCAAAAGGTGGGCCTTGTTCAGACCATCACGTGTCACGCTGGCTTTCCCCCCGTAATCGATTAGCACAAACTTCATGACTGGCAGCAAATGTGTATAAACCAGGGGTAGGCAACCTAAGGCCCATGGGCCACAAGTGGCCCACAGGGGTCGTTTAACCGGCCCACGAGCCACCCCAAAACCAAGCCACCCTCTCGGCAAGTCCCCACGCGCTGCGCTAAACCGGCGCAGCGTGGGGACTCGCTTTCCGCAGCGCCAGAAATAGCATCTGCGCAGACGCCGGAAATCACGGGCGCCCGCGCAATCAAGCCCATGGAGGGATCTCCGCTGGAGTGAACCAGCCCAGGCGAGGTAAATCTTTCCGCCCCTGGTATAAACCCTCATGTTTTTGTATTCTTTCTCCTGCTCCTGGATTAGCCTGGCGGCAGAGTCTCACTGCCAAGCCCAAATCATTTCACAAAATGTCCTTTTGTTTACTTGACTCCTGTTTCAAACTGTATTCCCCTTCTCCCGTATTTTACAGCAAAATCAAAAACTTGCCATAGGGGGGAATCCAATTGCTGCTGCTTCATCAGGGCCGTCCACTAACAGAAAAAAAGAGGGTGGCTTTTGCTGGTTCCTACTGGAGTACATAAGGGACACGGGTGGCGCTGTGGGTTAAACCAGAGCCTAGGACTTGCCGATCAGAAGGTCGGCGGTTTGAATCCCCGCGACGGGGTGAGCTCCCGTTGCTCGGTCCCTGCTCCTGCCAACCTAGCAGTTTGAAAGCACGTCAAAGTGCAAGTAGATAAATAGGTACCGCTCCGACAGGAAGGTAAACGGCGTTTCCGTGCGCTGCTCTGGTTCGCCAGAAGCGGCTTAGTCATGCTGGCCACATGACCTGGAAGCTGTACACCGGCTCCCTTGGCCAATAAAGCGAGATGAGCGCTGCAACCCCAGAGTCGGCCACGACTGGACCTAATGGTCAGGGGTCCCTTTACCTTAATAGAGTACATAGAGGTAACCTTTTCTTAAAAATAAAACATAACAAAACAAAAAAAAACCCACACCCCTCAAATATATCCAAAGTCTTTGCACACAACAAAGGGGCAACAGCTGGATATGAAACCTTTAGACTTCCAACAGCTTGGTGCTATGTCGCCAGCCCACCCATGAGGCAAGGTAAGGAAACTGCCTCGGGCGGCAGGATCCACAAGGGCAGCAGATTGGCTTTCAAGGAATGCATTGCCCACTGCTGCTGCTGTGATAGCAGTGAATAGGGGCACCACTTCTGTTTTCCTTCCACCCCTAGAGAGCAGATGGCGAGGGTTGACCTCTAGGATATCCTGGGCTCTGCACAGAGGGCCCCCTTCTCCCACACAACAGACTTTGATTCCCATGCAAACCATCGTATAAGGTTGATTTTACTCTCGCTCGCCGCTGTAGATCTTGACTTACCCCTTCTTCCCTGGGGGGGGGGGGGAGATAGGCCTATTGAGATTTGCACCCAGTGCCAAAATGTCTCGAGACGGCCCTGCTAACTGGACGAGCAAAGGTTGACACACACTTGCATGCCATTTTCATGCCCTTGAAAAGCACGGAAAGGATTGCGTATACTTCTGGGTTTTTTAATGTGCGGTTACCGTATTTTTTGCACCGTAACACTCACTTTTTTCCTCCTAAAAAGTAAGGGGAAATGTCTGTGCGTGTTATGGAGGGAATGCCTACGGGTGGCATGCCTACGGATTTTCCTCCTCTAAAAACTACGTGCGTGTTATGGTCGGGTGCGTGTTATAGAGCGAAAAATATGGTACTTATTACTGATTTTCTTTCAGCCAAGTTATGAGATTCCTTCTGCTGCCCCAGCGAGTGCAGCGGCCAGCCCTTTTTCAAGACAAGACAAGCAAGACAAAGAATAATAATTGGGCGTTCTCCACAGGACATTTATTGTACTATTTTTTTCCCCCCTTCCAAATTTCAGGTATTTTTCACAGCATAGTCATTCCCGGTCATGTCTGTAACAAGTCCAACCCCTTTCCCGCATAACCCAGGCCTGCTGAGGAAGAGGGAAGAGGAGGGGGAGTGGGCAGCAAAGCAAACGACCTTTCCTCACCCCCCCTTGTGCCCTGATCTACCCTACCCCTTAAAATACCCCTTTTCTACCTTTAAATCGTCCCCTTTCCCCACCAGAAGTTTTCTCCAACTAAAAGGGCTGAATCCAGGGAGCTGGAGAGCAGCAGTGACACCTGCTGTCCAGCTGGAGAATTGCAGCCCCTTCTCTTTCCATACCCTAAAGAAACACACCCTTTTCCACAGCATATATGGAAGACAGATGTGTCCAGGACCTCCGCTGCTGTCTGTTGTTCAAAGAGCAACCTCAAAAGCTTCCCCCTCCTCCAAGTGATAGCGCCCCCCTCCCCACGACCGTGGGCTCTCCCTCTTCCCCAGCAGTTCACAATATCCAAGCATCCCCCCTAAGAGAATTGCCAGCAACAGGAGAGAAGGTGCCAGTCATCTAACCTCCTAGCTCCCTTCGTTTCCCTCCGTTGTCGGGAGCTAGGATGTTAATTAGGCTTCTAAGCCTCCCCCCCCCCCACAAACACACGGTGCAAGTTCTGCCCCAACATCTCGCTAGCAAGATGCCCCTTGCCAAGTTTTCCCTCCGAACTGGCAGGGGGCACCCGATTCGCCAAGCCGCGATGGTGATTCTGCGAAACGCCGGCTCCTCTCTTAGTTCCCTCTTGAAATTCCTTGGCCTCGAGAGAGAGAGAGCGCGATCCAGAACCTCTCCTAGTTCCCTCTTGAAATTCCTCGGCCTCAAGAGAGCGATCCGGAACACAGAAGTGGATAAGGGATAATCTTTTTAAACATTTGCCCCCCCCCCACTCTACTTGGGAGAAAGAGGAGGGGGGAAGAGGAGAGGGGAGGGGGAAGATGTACCAAAAAAAATAAAAAAAGAGAGAGTCACACATCGCCGACATTATAAACAGGCCAAGAAATATGGCAGTTTGTGCTAAACAGGAATTCGGGGGGGGGGGGAGAGTTCACTCGTCACAATATCACAATTACGACATTTGCAAAGCGAAACTGGCTGATCTTGGGTGAGGATGGGGAAGTGGGGGCAGAGAGGAGGCGTTTCCCTCCCCACCCCTCACAAAAAACAGCCTGTATTCAAGCCAGCCTCCTCCCTACTCAAGTCTCTCCATCCACACACACACACACACAAATACACACAACACACACCCCTCCCTTGCTAGTAGTTCCATTCAGAAGTTGAGAGAGTAGACACAGAAAAACTATTTTGCTATAGCGCAAAACTGGCCCAAATAGAATTTCCCAAGCATGGGGAAGAAAGATATTTTCTTGCTCCGAGGATTATTAAACAGCAACGCTCCCCGCAATCCCCGTATCACTTGACGTCGAATCTGCTAGTTATCTGTGCTTTCAACACAACACTTAAACACACTTCTGAAAGGAACCAAAGGCAGAACCCTAGCTTGCTTGTTACCCAGACACGAATGAAGATACCCCAATTCCCGGCAAATAGGCAGTGATTGCAAGAAGAGGAGGACTGGGGAGTCATATTTTGGGGTGTGGGCAGCTATCCTGCTTCCCCGATTTCAATAACCTCGGCTCCTTTACCGGGCAGGTCTGGAATGTACACGTTATATTACCTTGTATACTCGTATTTTTATTATTATTATCAAAAAAAGAGAGGCAGTTTTCATTTAGGACATCTATGGCAGGAAAATCGTCCGCCTCTCCCGTAAGTGGCGGGAGGAGGCGAGGAGAGGGCTGTTGTGGGATTCCCAAAACAGAGCTGTTCCCTGCACCGGGGGGGGGGGGGGAGAGGGAATTATAAGGTATAGTGTTGGTTACTTCGAAGACACAGCACACAGCACAACTCCAGGAATGTTACAGAAGATCACGAAGGGTAGAGGTTCTTCCCCGCCACGGAAGGGGCTGGGATCAAAAGAGAGAGCAGGCAAAGAAATTCCCGACACCCTAACACACCGCAATCTAGTCCAATGTTACAGCGGTTTCAAGAGGCAAAGGGTCTTGGGCTGTAAAAGATAGTAGGCTGGGCAGGAAAATCCACAACCCAAGACTGTTGCAACATTAGTATCCGGATGACATATTTTAATTTTTTGCATGGGGAGGAAGTGCGGTGGGCAGAGCGCCTTAGGAGTTTCTGAGCCCAGCTAAGTTGGGAGAAGGGTTAAGGATCACTGGGAGTTATTGGTCCTTGAAGATTTCAGTTAAAAACCAAGACACTGAAAAAACACTGTCAGAGAGAGAAAGAGAGAAGTTGGGGCTTGGCAGGAGAAGAGGAAGGGGGGAAAGATTCCATGACACATGGAAAGTCTAGTAATAAATCTACAAACAGACAAAATATATTATATTATATATATATATATATGTATAAATAACAAATCAGGCTATTTACAAGACACCCACACGCAATGCACACCCACACACACACACCGGAGGGGAGGAGGGGGTTCGGGAGGGTGTAAGGGGCGTATGGAGGGAGGGGAGGCGGGGGGGGGGGCGGCTGGAAGATATGGCTGAGATCTAGAGGAGGGGGAATGCTTTGCCCCTCACGCTGCTCCCGGCCGTTGCTCCTGGATGAGAAATGGCTCCATAAATTCCATTAAGTGCTGAAGTAAACTGCAAAAGGAGGAAGGGGAGAGGGTAAGGGGAGAAAGGACTGTTAATAACCTCACGAGGTTCGGCCGCCCCCAAACTATATCACTCCAACTCAGCTGTTATCAATAAATAAATATATCTGTGCAGCAGAGTTGGTCCAGGAAGCCGGGACGCGGTTGCTAAGGTAACCCACCTCCCAGAACACACACACACCCAGAGGGATGGAGTTACAGATAGGTAGCCGTGTTGGTCTGCCATAGTCAAAACAAAAAAAATTCCTTCCAGTAGCACCTTAAAGACCAACTAAGTTAGTTCTTGGTATGAGCTTGGTATAAATCTGACATCAGGAATCACAAGACAGAGAAACCAGTAGGAGAACACTTCAATCTCCCAGGACATTCTATACAAGATCTCAAAGTAGCTGTTTTACTACAAAGGAATTTCAGAAATAGACTGGAAAGAGAAGCTGCTGAATTGCAACTTATTACCAAACTTAAAACCATGGAGAGACCTGGTCTGAACAAAGACATTGGATTCTTATCTCATTATACATGACAAAGCCATTTTTCACCTTCTCACCCCTTGCTTTTTCCTGTAAGACCTATTGCAGTCGTTAAAGAGTCGTCAACAGGCTCATCACAGCTACCTGCCAATCACCCATTCCCACCACCCTTCTGAGTAATACCCCTCCCCACCTTCTCACTATATAGAAGGGTCTGGTGACTTCTGTTTCAGTGTATCTGAAGAAGTGTGCATGCACACGAAAGCTCATACCAAGAACTAACTTAGTTGGTCTTTAAGGTGCTACTGGAAGGAATTTTTTTTTGTTTTGACAGAGGGATGGATGCTACCACCTTCCAAAGGTGGTCCTTGACTGGAGGAAGAAGCCAGAACGGCCAAGCCAAGTTCCCACCGCCATTCAAGTCTCCTCACCTCTCCCCATCCCCTGCCGACATTTGTGTAACCCTTTCAAAGAGAGCACCAACATGCAACTCCTTGTTGCAGCTCTTTTCACAACCACCCTGTAAGGTATGTCGTTGTCTTGACTGTACTAGCTAAAGAGGTGCCTTGCTGCATCAGAGTTTGGATTTGATATCCCGCTTGATCACTACCCGAAGGAGTCTCAAAGCGGCTCACATTCTCCTTTCCCTTCCTCCCCGACAACAAACACTCTGTGAGGCGAGTGGGGCTGAGAGACTTTAGAGAAGTGTGACTGGCCCAAGGTCACCCAGCAGCTGCAGGTGGAGGAGCAGGGAATCGAACCCGGTTCACCAGATCACGAGTCTACCGCTCTTAACCACTACACCACACTGGCATCAGTGTGGGTTCTTAGGATTCCTGCAGCAGCCAACCTAGTTCCTCTGAGAAGCCTTCCAGCAGGATACGGACCTCACGCCTAAAGGCTAGGCCCTAAACAATATCCACACCGCTCCAGAGCCCTTCTAGAGACCCCAGCAGATGTCAAGGCAATAAGCAACTATTTTAAAAGACAACTGAAGGGAAGTATTTAATGTTTGATGCTGTATTGATTTTAATGTTGGAAGCTGCCCAGAGTGGCTGGGGAAAGCCAGCCAGATGGGCGGGGTATAAATAATAAATTATTATTATTATGAACACGGTCGCATCCAGATTTATGAGCCACCCACATGGCGGCGAACGAGACATCCTTACAATTCAGGAGACACGAAGAAAGGCAAAGTGTTGCCTTAAAGAAAATGACTGGAGTCAGCAGTCTGCCTGAAAACCAAACTCCCTCAGCTCAATTTCTGCACTCTCACGGGGAGCTGAACTCTGCACATGCTCTTTTCTTTTTTGACTGCTTTACTTGCTCCAGCACTGAATGCTGGCATGGGGAAAACAGGCGCAAGCCTCGCTCTGATGGAAGAGTTTGCTCTGTAGAGAACAGACTAGCAGCCCTGAGCCTTTTCTCAAAAGCAGCAATGCTTTTTAAAAAATAGAAACTTTTCCCCCTGTGGCTGTGCAATCCTGTCCGCCAGAGTTGGGGACCCGGACCCAGAACGAGCCCAAATGACTGTAAAGACAAGACAACCCGTCCCACCCCAAAAATATGGCCTTCGCTACGAGAAGGGGAAACTCACCGATGATAACGATCAGGATAATGGTGCATATCACCCCCAGGATTATCATCATCTGCAATTGGGAGAGAAGAGGGAGGGGGAAGCGAGAGCATGAGCTGGGAAAAGCTGCAAGGAGATGCAACCGGTCTCTGGGAACAAGCAAGGGCAGGAGCAGCTGAACCCCACTCCCTGCCTATGGGGACCTTGCAAGTTACTACAGGAGAAGGACCCAGAGCAATATTGGAGGAAGGGGTGTTCTAGGACCATGGGGAAACTGTCAAGCTCCCTTCTTATTTTTGCTGTTGTATGATGGCTGTTGTTTATGTGATCTTCTTGTATTTACAGTACTGAAATGTTGATATATACTGTATATATACACTGTATTTTTCGCTCTATAGGATGCACTTTTCCCCCTCTAAAAATTAAGGGGAAGTGTGTGTGAGTCCTATAGAGCGAATGCAGGCTGTGCGGCTAAGCCCAAAGCCAGAACAGGGAGACGGAGCGCTGACATCTGAAGACTGAAACACCGATTCTTGGGGGCTGGGCAATGCTGAGCCTTCTCATTCCCAGTTAAGACTTGCACGGCCGTTTCGGCAAGGAAGGGCTTTTAGCACCGCATTCAAAGGGCGCCCATGTGCCTGCTGCTCTTTTCAGGTTACCTTTAGATTCTTCCACCAGTACTTGCGCTTGAGCTTGGCTGCACTGGTTTCGAACTGGGAGGCCCCCGCCTGCAGAGCGTCGGCTCGGTCGTCCAGCTCCGAGAGCTTCTGATCCCTCTCGAGAACCTTGTCCACATTCACTCGCATGATGTCCACGACCTGGAATAGGAAGAGAAGCAGGAGAAAGGGCGGCTATTATTATTATTATTCATTTATTTGGATTTATATGCCGCTTTCCCCTCCAAGATGTGCAAGGTTCAGCACGTAGTTCTCCTCCTCACAACGACCCTGCGATGTTGTGACAGGCCCAGGGTCCCCTCTCCCTGGGTGAGGCCACCTCATGGCCGACTGGGGGTGCAAACCCTCCTCTCTCCCAAATTGCACTCTTCAGTGCAGATTGTGATTTTATCATGTGAACTGCCCCACCCTCCGGCCCTGGGATTCTTCATAAGGAAGCTATGCCTGGAGGAAGAACTGTGAGGGGAGAGACTTCATCAGGCAAGGCCTCCTTCCACCTGCCTTGCCCTACCCTCCAATCTCTGCTTCTCATTTTGTATTGTATTACGTTGTGTACTGTGGTTTGCTCTTGTTTTATTGATTGGATTTCAGAAACTACTTGTTGTGACTGTTGAGTAGATTTCTGTTTAATTTGGAAATGCTGATATTTAATATTATTCTATATTGTTTTAATGAATGTTGAACATTATTTTATTTGCATATTGTATATTGTATTGTGCATATTGTCTTATTTAGATGATGTTAGCCGCTCTGAGCCTGGCTTTGGCTGGGGAGAGCGGGATACAAATAAAAATTTACTATTATTATTATTATTATTATTATTATTATTATTATTAATACATCCAGCTGTCCTTTGTCAACAACAAATTGTTGCTGTTTTTTGTGTTTAATAATAATAATTATAATTATTATTTATACCCCGCCCATCTGGCTGGGTCCCCCCGGCCACTCTGGGCGGCTTTCAACAGAATATTAAAATACAATAGTCTATTAAACATTAAAAGCTTCCCTAAACAGGGCTGCCTTCAGATGTCTTCTAAAAGTTTGGTAGTTTTTTCTCTTTGACATCAGGTGGGAGGGCGTTCCACAGGGCGGGTGCCACTACCGAGAAGGCCCTCTGCCTGGTTCCCTGTAACTTGGCTTCTCGCAGGGAGGGAACCGCCAGAAGGCCCTGGGCCTCAGTGTCCGGGCAGAACGATGGAGGTGGAGACGCTTCACCTATATATGCTATATGGTAAAAAAAAAAACCTTCAAAAAATTGGGGGGGGGGGCAAAGTTACAGGGAAGCCAAGTTACAGGGAAGCAGGCAGAGGGCCTTCTCAGTAGTGGCACCCGCCCTGTGGAACGCCCTCCCACCAGATGTCAAAGAGAAAAAGGGCCAAGAGAATGGGGCCCTAAGCTGTAGCTTGTCTAGCTTATACGTAAATCCGGCACTGATTACGCCACACAGCTGCCAGTACAGCTTCACACTTCCTCCTGGAGACCACTGTAAAGACGAGAGGACCACAAGCTTCTGTCGATCACAGGGAACTCTGTAGGAAGACAGAGAATAGGCCAGTCCAATCTGCCCCACCCCAAGATCTCTCACACAAGCACATGGGCTGAAAAGCCGAGAGAGGGAGAGAGAAAATAGATGCAAGACGAACCCCTGGGCTGTCTCTGGATTCCCCCTCAACTCTCACCTTGTGGCAGCCACGCCATCGTGCTATCCGAATTCTTCCCTTTCCCAGCTCACCATTGCAAGGTAAAGGTAAAGGTACCCCTGACCATTAGGTCCAGTCGTGGCCGACTCTGGGGTTGCTCATCTCGCTTTACTGACCGAGTGAGCCGGTGTACAGCTTCTGCTTGACCATGAGACTTACTGGGTGACCTTGAGGCAGTCCTAGTCTCTGGGCCTAACCCCTACCTCACAGGGTTGTTGTGGCGATTGAGGAGGTGAAGAATCATGTACGCCACCAAAAAAAAGGGTGGGACATAATTCAGTTGATAACCAATAATGCTGACAGGCCTTTGCAGTACTTTAATTTTTATTTTGATTAACCGTTCTCCTTAACGGTTATCTGCATTTTTGTTTTTTTAATTGCATCTTACGGTTTTAGCGTTATACGCCGTCGTGCTATTTAATGGTATGGTGGTACAGAAATATTTCTGTAAATAAAATACAACCCTGTGCTGCAAATTTTGGCTGTGCTCATCAGCCAGGCCTTATTAGCAACCGCCAGAAGTCTCCTCTCTCACCCCCTCTGGAAACTTGTGAGAGTTATGCAGAATTAGATAAACTGACAGGAAGGATTCGAAACCGGCGAGACCAGAAATTCACAGAAGACTGGAGTAAATTTACGGACTATTTGAAAAGTAATTGTGAAGAACAGATGACGTTTGTAGGGTTGCAAGAAGTTTTGTGAGGAGTATTATTGGAAGTATTGTAAAAATGGAGAAGGGGGAGGATGATTTGTTAAGATGTAAAGGCAATATAAAGTTAAAAAATGCATAAGAAGTGGTGAAAACGGTGGATCATCAGAGGTGCTGATGATCTTTATACAAAAGATTGTATAAGTGATAAGTTTTGTGGTACATTTTATAATTTATAAGTTAAAATTAATTTAAAAAATTATAAAAAAGGAAACTTGTGAGAGTAGGTGTCTCACTTTTCATACACTTTAGAGATATCATTCGCGCCTCTTTCTTCTGTTGAGAATATTTAAAATACTTCCACCCTGGCTTTCCCGATATTTGTACTCAAGGCTGCTTACAACAGGAGAGTATGAAACAGTCATGAGACTTAAGACTGAGATCAGCAGTGGCCTCAGCCAGCAGCAGAATTCTGCAAAAAGTCATGGTGTCACTTATGCAAAAGCCCAGGGGACTAATTCCATTTATCCAAAGCCATTTTCACCCCACTCTGAAGCGGAAAAGGCTCCCAAGGCAGCTTATGAAGTTCAGTAAAAGTGCAGCTGCTTCTCTACCCTCAGAAAGAAAATGTGATGGGGAGGGAAGAGGAAAAAAGCAGGTTCTCACAAGCAGGGGTCAGAAACCTGCAACTCTCCAGATGGTGCTGGTTTGGTTTGCAACTCCTGTCCTCCCTGCCCTAGCTGATGGGAGTTGGAGTTTGACAAATGGAGGATGTAACATTTCCTTAGGGACATCAGGTGGCGCTGTGGGTTAAACCACAGAGCCTAGGGCTTGCTGATCAGAAGGTTGGCGGTTCGAATCCCCGCGACGGGGTGAGCTCCCGTTGCTCGGTTTCTGCTCCTGCCAACCTAGCAGTTCGAAAGCACGTCAAAGTGCAAGTAGATAAATAGGTACCACTCCAGCAGGAAGGTAAACGGCGTTTCTGTGCACTGCTCTGGTTCGCCAGAAGCGGCTTAGTCATGCTGGCCACATGACCCGGAAGCTGTACACTGGCTCCCTCGGCCAATAAAGCAAGATGAGCGCCGCAACCCCAGAGTTGTCTGCGACTGGACCTAATGGTCAGGGGTCCCTTGACCTTTTTACTCCTCCCATCCTAAGCAATTATGTGGGAAGAGTCACCTTGCAACCCCCCCTCCCTCCCCAATCCAACAGAGGTGGCAAGGAGGAGGCTGCTACTCTCCCCCAAAGTGCCCAGCCCCACACTCATCCTTGCCCACGCGACTGACCTCATCGACTTGAGCTTGAGTTTGCTGCAGCCTTCTGTTGCTGGTGAGGTTGGGGGGTGGGGGAGGAGGGCCACCCCCCTCTCCTCCGGCAGCGGGGGGCGCGGCGGCAGCGGGAGCCGACCTGCGGGAAAGAGAGAAAGCGAAAATGGTGATTATCATCATCATCTGCCCGCCCCGACTTCATCTCACATTAAAAAGTTATAGTTCCCAGCTGTCTTAGTAAGGACAGCTTACACCATAAAAACAAAACATGGAAGACACAGCAAGGCAACTGTCCTCAAAGAACTGTGAAATGTCATTAACAGATTCAAGCCAAAAATATATACAGTGGTACTTTGGTTCTCAAACGCCTTAGAACTCAAACAACTTGGAACCCAAACCCGGAAGTAAGTGTTCCAGTTGCAAACTTTTTTTGGAAGCCAATTGTGCTCCATTTTGAGTGTTATGCTTCCGATTTGAGTGTTACGCTGAGGTCTGTCTGTTTTTGCTATTTATTTTGCCTTTTAGTGGCTTTTTGATTTGTTTTTGTGACTGTGTAGAACCCAGTTCAGCTACTGATTGTGTGACTGCAGTACACTGTTTATTGCTTTCATTTTATGGATCAATGGTCTCGTTAGATAGTAAAATTCATGTTAAATTCCTCTTTATGGGGTTGTTTTTAAAAATTTGGAACGGATTAATCCATTTGGCATTACTTTCTATGGGAGGGCACGCTTTGGTTTTGGAACGCTTTGATTTTGGAACAGACTTCTGGAACGGATTAAGTTTGAGAACTAAGGTACCACTGCATAAAAGAAAGAAATGCAATGAAGGACTGGCCTGGAACCCACTGGCCTAAAGGTCAGATTCAACCTTCACCACAAATCATGCCTCACACAGCCATAATTAGGCTTGCCACCTGAACTGCAACACATGGGGATATTTTAGAAGGGCGTGTCACAGTGAAGAGGGGTTAACACTCCCTGTAACCCCATGCCACAATTCGGTTTGGGGGGTGGAAAGCCTTTATGAGGTTTTGTGATGCATGGGGACAGGCCTGGGGTATTTTTTGAGAGGGGGCGCTCCCTAAAAGGCCATATGTAAATCAGGTAATAAATAGCCATTAAATGTCTATCGCAGGTTATGAGCAAAGAGGTATTTCACCCTCGCAAGGAAAAGCCTCCTCAAAGGTAGTTCTGGGTCCAACACCAGACAGTCAACCTCTAAAAACAAAAGAAAGCATTCTACCAAACAAGCATTGTGGGGGCATTAGCTGAACAAATATTTAAGAAGCATGGCCTTCTTTGTGGTGGCACTACAGCCCTGGGATACCTTCCTGGCGGATACGCGCCTGTCTTGTAGACAGAAACTGAGAGCATCCTTTTGCAGATGCAGACACTGAAATCATAATATTTGCAACTTGCTGCTTGTAGACTCTGCTGCTTATACTGTAATCCATATTATATATTGATTTTTATAGATACAAGTTTCTGTTAACCTTCACTGCATCATCCATTCTCAGTTCCCTACAAGCAAAAAGAACAAAACAAAATAACAATGCCACCAGCCTTGCATTTAAGTTCCCAAAAGTGATGACATAAAGATCTAGCAGCCATCAAAACATTTAGGAACCCGTCTTCCTACATAATTGTGTTACGTCAGTTGTCATTACATTGATGGCCCAGAAAAAAACTAAAAACAAAACAAACAAAAAAGCTTGTTGTGCTGTATTGTTTTTAACACTCAATTGGGAGCCGCCCAGAGTGGCTGGGGAAACTCAGCCAGATAGGCAGGGTATAAATAATAAGTTGTTGTTGTTGTTGTTGTTGTTGTTATAAACTCATACTTGCTACAGGCAACTTAATACATACAGTGGTACCTTGGTTGACGAACTTAATCTGTTCCGGAAGTCCGTTCTTAAACCAAAGCGTTCTTAAACCAAGGCATACATTCCCATAGCAGCGGAGGACTCAATTTACAAATGGAACACGCTCAACAAGAAGCGGAACATGTTCTTATTCCAAAGCAAAGTTCACAAACCAAAACACCTACTTGCGGGTTTGCAGTGTTCCTAATCCAAGTTGTTCATAAACTAAGCTGTTCTTAAAACAAGATACCACTGTACAGGAATTACTCCCACCCCTCAATTGCTCAAAAGGGCTTTATCTCTCTATCTTCAGGGGGAGATTCAGGACTATCTTTCCCAACAAATATGGCCAGCCCTATCAATAATGGCCACTCTGAGCAGCTTCGGGATTCAGCTTCTCTTGGTACGGAATTTGGTTGTCCGTGGCTACAGAGGTTTTTGAAAATCGGCCCCAGTCCTGACATCACACAGGCACCTGGCTGAAGCACCTGACCAAATGGGAGACACACCTTGAGTTCCAGAGTGTGGAAAAGGTGAGATGCAAATGGAATAAACTAAAATAAACACCCACATCGTTGGCTTGCGTCAAAGAAACTGTACAAACAGAGGGCAGGGAATTAACACAACACCTCTTAACTTCTGCCAGAATGATAATTTGTCAAAATGGGTGGGGTCAGGGGAGACAGAACACCATCCTTGAGAAAATGGATAACTAATAGTATACAATGCTCCTTTGGTTCTCAAACGCCAAAAACCTGGAAGTAAGTATTACAGTTTTTTAACGTTTTTTGGAAGCTGGACGTCCAATGTAGCTGTTGGCTATTGTTTCCCAGGCGCCTGCACCAATCAGAAGCCGCGCCTTGGTTTTCTAACATTTTAGAAGTCAAATGGACTTCCGGATCGGATTAAGTTTGGCACTTTTGTTTTTGCTATTTATTTTGTGTTTTTGTTTTTGAAGCTTATTTGGTTAATTTGTTTTTGTGACTGTGTGGAACCCGGTTCAGCTATTGATTGATTGATTGATTGATTGAGACTGTGGAAATGGATAAAAGCCAATCCAAGCAATGACTATCATCAGTGCAGGTAAGAAATTTATTTTTAAAATTTTTATCATCTGCAATACTGTCTTATCTATTTTATATGACAGCACATTGATTATCGCTTTCATTTTATGGATCAATGGTCTTGTTAGATTGTAAAATTCATGTTAGATTGCTGTTTTAGGGGTTTTTTTAAAGTCTGGAACAGATTAATCCATTTTACATTACTTTCTAGGGGAAAGCGTGCCTTGGTTTTGGAACGCTTTGGTTTTGGAATGGACTTCCAAAAAGCATTAAATTTGAGAACCAAGGTGCTACTGTACATGGTTATGCTTACATATACGGTAAGAGAAACAGAGAGGGCGGGCGACAAGACGAAGTCTCTATCGAGAAATCTGAGTCTTTTTATAATGCACTCATGTCACAAAGTAGAGGATAATGAAAACCCATCTGTGTTACTTGCAACCTTGTGTTTAGTTCTAGCTATCTCTTTCTAGTTTTAGTTGGCCTCTGTTATTACACTTTGCTATGTTATAAGTAAATATATGTAAATAATTTATGAATAAATAAATAAATAAACCCCTATATAACCCCACCCACAGCTACCCAAGTGTCCAGCACAAACTTCCCCATCAGCGGTTTTGTTTAAATGCCACAAAAACTGAACAATCTAAAATAAAGACTGTAACTGCAATGCAACGCCCCCCCCCCCAAAAAGACAACCCTTTTTAAAGCAAGAAAACAGCACCCGGCCCCTGCAAGAAAAAAAGAGAGGATCTACTGGGCATTGGGGGGGGGGGTCCTGCACTACAAAAACTCTGGTGGGTTTAAGATAACAGGCTATAATTAGAGGGGGATTAAGAGCAAGGACTCTATATTTAATCCCTGGAAAGGGAGACCTGGACAGCGTCATATCAAGCTTTTACAGGACACAAGGAAGCAGATCTGGGCAGCCAAAAATCCCACGGGACCCTGATTTTCAAACGAAGTATGAAATTGTCTAATTCCCGTGGAATACATCCCACCCACATCAAAACAGCTCAGCTTAGGCAGAACACCTCAAATTCCAGAAACACCCATGTTTTCTGGGTACCTTTTCCAGATTTGATTTGCACCCATAGAAACAAAGGCTTTGGGGGGGGTTTCCCCCAGGTCTGGGCTCAGGAACCTTGGTTTGCACCAACTGAGTCTCGTTTTCGAAACTATAATGAAAGAGGAAAATGTGGAGGAAAGGGACCTGCAATTCCCTGACAGACAGACAGACAGACAGACATGCACACACACATTCCCAAGTGCCTTCTATTTTCAGACGGTGACGCCACTGAAACAATGGCAAGTAAAGGGCTGGGATCATCCGTTGGGGGGAGACAAGGCTAGAGAAACAAAACCAGCAAGAGCTACATAGAATGACACAGAACAAAAAATGAGTTACTAGATCGGATTCCCTCCCTTTCCTTTTTTTTAAAAGAGAGAGAAATCCCAGGCCCTTGGAGACCATGTTGAGGACAGAAATCACGGTTATGTAAAAGGGTCTTGGGAGGGTGTGCGCTGGGGCCCAGCTTTCCCCACAAACCTTTGTCTTTATGGGTTTGCTAACCCACAGAGCTCCTGCCCACCTAGTAGTTCGAAAGCACGTCAAAGTGCAAGTAGATAAATAGGTACCACTCTGGCGGGAAGGTAAACGGCATTTCCGTGCGCTGCTCTGGTTCGCCAGACGCGGCGTAGTCATGCTGGCCACATGTCCGCGGACAAACGCCGCAACCCCAGAGTCGGTCACAACTGGACCTAATGGTCAGGGGTCCCTTTACCTTAACCCATAGAGCAAGTTGAGATGAGCTTCTAAGGCTGCATTCCCCAACTCAGCGCCCTCCAGGTGCTGTAGACCAGTGATGGCCAAACTTGGCCCTCCAGCTGTTTTGGGACCACAATTCCCATCATCCCTGACCACTGGTCCTGTTAGCTGGGGATGATGGGAGTTGTAGTCCCCAAACAGCCAAGTTTGGCCATCACTGCGTAGACTAGTGCTTGCCATCAACCCCAGACACTGGCCACACTGGCTGAAGGGAGTTGTAATGCAAAACATCTGGAGAGCGCCCTTGAAGGCTTCGTTCTGATTAAGTGATGTAACTGGGACTTCTTGCGTCGCAGAATGACTCCTCCTTCCCTCAAAAAAAGAAAGAAAAATGCCCTGCACATAGAGATGCAGCACATCCCATAACCTTTTAAAATGTGGCTCTTTTTTAGGAGGGGTATTACTGGGTTATTGCTTTTATTTTTTATCTCATATACAGTGGTACCTCGGGTTAAGTACTTAATTTGTTCCAGAGGTCTGTACTTAACCTGAAACTGTACTTAACCTGAAACACCACTTTAGCTAATGGGGTCTCCTGCTGCTGCCGCGCTGCTAGAACATGGTTTCTGTTCTCATCTTGAAGCAAAGTTCTTAACCTGAAGCACAATTTCTGGGTTAGTTGAGTCTGTAACCTGAAGTGTATGTAACCCAAGGTACCACTGTACTGTGACCTTTTTATGTAAACCGCCCTGAGACTTCTGGGTATAGGGCGGTATATAAATTAAATAAATTAAAATTTTAAAATTAAATAAATAAAGGAAAGAAGAGGCTCACACCCTTTCCACTTGCACACTACCTTTTCTATATGCAAGAGACTTCCCCCCCAGGCAAGTCACGTGAAATGCTCCCGCCCCAACCCCGAACAGTCTGAAATGGTAAAGCCCGGATCCTGGACTGGCTAAATCTCAGCAGCTGTGGGGAAAGTTGCCAAATGATGCAAAATAAGCTAATGTTGTGGCTTATATGTTAAGCACGTACACACAGCTCCAAGGGCTACGAGGCAGAGCGACAACGCTTTGTCCCCACGGTTGGAGAAAATAAACGCTTCTGAATATCAGGAAGGGAGAAGGTTCCTGTGCTCAGGTCCTGCTGGACTAGATGGGCCCTTAGCCTGATCCAGCAGAACTCTTCTTATGTTCTTAGGCCAATTCAGAAATTTATTCCTTTTGTCCCCCCCCCCCCCGTTGCATTTTTAAGAACACCAGGCCCTGCTCGACGTGTCAAGGACAGAGATATACAGTGGTACCTCGGGTTACATACACTTCAGGTTACAGACGCTTCAGGTTACAGACTCCGCTAACCCAGAAACAGTGCTTCAGGTTAAGAACTTTGCTTCAGGATGAGAACAGAAACCGTGCTCCGGCGGTGTAGCAGCAGCAGGAGGCCCCATTAGCTAAAGTGGTGCTTCAGGTTAAGAACAGTTTCAGGTTAAGTACGGACCTCCGGAACGAATTACAGTGGTGCCCCGCAAGACGAACGCCTCGCAAGACGGAAAACCCGCTAGACGAAAGGGTTTTCCGTTTTGGAGGCGCTTCACAAAACGAATTTCCCTATGGGGTTGCTTCGCAAGACGAAAAAATCTTGCGAGTTCCCGCGGGGTTTTTTCGCTTTCCCCCCCTTTTCCTAAGCCGCTTAGCCACTTAACAGCTGATCCGCTGATAAGCCGCGTAACAGCTGATCGCTAAAAGCCGCTAGACCGCTAATAGCGCTAATCCGCTAAGCTGTCAATGGGCTTGCTTCGCAAGACGAAAAAACCGCTAGACGAAGAGAATCGCGGAACGTCTTGCGAGGCACCACTGTACGTACTTAACCCGAGGTACCACTGTACGTGGAACGAGTTTCGTTTTGTTTCTCTCACTCGCTTGCTATTCTTATGTTTTCATTTTAAAAAGGAAAAAAAGAAACATGTTAAGCCCCAGTAGGAAGGCAACATTGATGATAAATGGAGTAGCTAACGGCTTCAACATCTCTCGAGATAATGAGGTCGGGGTGGTCCATGGACAGAAGGGGAAGCAAATCAGTTACGTGCAGGAAATTTTGACCAAGATGCTAAGTAACCATCGAACCACCTCCAGCTCAGAGCAGCACACCTTGTACCAGCACAAAAAACCCCACCAAGAACGAAAATGAATGATGGGAGAGAGCACCACCCCTCTGACTTTTGAGGGAAGCACTGGCTACCGGAAGACAAAAACTAAAAATAAATAGTATTGCAATTCCATTCTGCTTTTTCCTCCATGGAGTTCAAGGTGCATGAATGGTTCTCCTCTTCTTCATTTAATTTCCCCAGCAACCCTGTGGGGTAGGTTGGGCTGAATGGGGATTTGAAGACTGCTCTTCCAGATCCTGTTGTTGTTGTTGTTTAGTCGTGTCCGCCTCTTCGTGACCCCCTGGACCAGAGCACGCCAGGCACTCCTGTCTTCCACTGCCTCCCGCAGTTTGGTCAAACTCATGCTGGTAGCTTCCAGAACACTGTCCCACCATCTCATCCTCCGTCATCCCCTTCTCCTTGTGCCCTCCATCTTTCCCAACATCAGGGTCTTTTCCAGGGAGTCTTCTCTTCTCATGAGGTGGCCAAAGTACTGGAGCCTCAGCTTCACGATCTGCCCTTCCAGTGAGCACTCAGGGCTGATTTCCTTAAGAATGGAGAGGTTTGATCTTCTTGCGGTCCATGGGACTCTCAAGAGTCTAATCCAACACTAACAACTATACCACACTTGAGGCAGGTTATAGGTGTTCAGCCCAGATAAAAGCTCAAAATCTGAGCAACTGCTGTATAGGCTGCAAAAGTTATCACCTGCTAGTTCAAAGAGAGGGAGGTACCTTCAAGGTTGGCATGTGAGTTTGACTTCACTTCTTTTTTTTCTCCAGCTCAGCTAGCTGCGTGGCAATTTCTGTTTGATGGGAGGGAGGAACTGTGCGGTTCAAGTTACCAGTCCTCAAGAAGGAAAAGCAAGAAGCATGCGCTCCGAAAGGGATAAATCAACGCCCTCCAGCACCTGCTTCTTCCAAAAAGCCATTAGAGACACTTCAGAAAATGGACAGAGCACTCTGTGCATTCAGGATTTGAATTTAATCAACAAAACCCCAGATTTTAAAGTGCTGGTATACATAGAGGGGACGCAGGTGGCGCTGTGGGTTAAACCACAGAGCCTAGGGCTTGCCGATCAGAAGGTCAGTGGTTCGAATCCCTGCGATGGGGTGAGCTCCCATTGCTCAGTCCCTGCTCCTGCCCACCTAGCAGTTCGAAAGCACATCAAAGTGCAAGTAGAAAAATAGGTACCGCTCTGGCGGGAAGGTAAACAGCGTTTCCATGCGCTGCTCTGATTCGCCAGAAGCGGCTTAGTCCTGCTGGCCACATGACCCGGAAGCTGGATGCCGGCTCCCTTGGCCAGTAAAGCGAGATGAGCGTCGCAAACCCAGAGTCGACTGGACCTAATGGTCAGGGGTCCCTTTACCTTTATACATACATAGATAGATACCCTGCTGGTCTCTGTCCCCTTCCTCATCCCATTATTGTGCAGGGAGCAAGACAGCAAAAAAAAAAAAAAAAAATTCACTACTACCAGCTAGCTAGAATTCCAATTGCAGATAGCATTGCACACCTAAATCTAATGGTGCCCTGAGAAAAACAGGAGGCGGAAAATGCAGTACTTTGGCAACACAATGCGTGTGCATGAATGGGAAGGGGCACCAGAAGAGAACAGGTAGCAGGGCACAGACCCGGGAAAAGCTATATAGCTCAGTGGGTCTGAGCATGTGCTTTGCACATGAAAAGTTCCAGGTTTAATCCTCAGGGGGATAACACTATATGAAATCCTAGAGAGCTGCTGCAAATCAATGTGGTCTATAAGAAGCTAGGTGACTCAGGATAAAGTGACTTCTTGAGTTTCTGTCTTCCACCCAGGGAAAAGGTAAAGGGACCCCTGACCATTAGGTCCAGTCGCGGATGACTCTGGGGTTGTGGCGCTCATATCACTTTACTGGCCAAGGGAGACGGCGTACAGCTTCTGGGTCATGTGGCCAGCAGGACTAAGCCGCTTCTGGCAAACCAGAGCACGGAAACGCCGTTTACCTTCCCGCTGGAGCGGTACCTATTTATATACTTGCACTTTGTGCTTTCAAACTGCTAGGTGGGCAGGAGCAGGGACCGAGCAACGGGAGCTCACCCCGTCGCGGGGATTCGAACTGCAGACCTTCTGATCGGCAAGTCCTAGGCTCTGTGGTTTAACCCACAGCGTCACCTGCGTCCCCATCCACCCAGGTGTTCTCCCCAATTCAAAGAATCAGGAAGAGAGAAGAACCTGGAGCTGGCTCTTGCCAGCCAGAGCGGACAGAACTGGGCTGGAGGAATTAAAGGCCTGAGGTCTGTTAAGAGACGGCAACTTCCCTAGGACACAGAGGGGATCTCAGCAGCCGCCTGGCCTCGGAAACAGGAAACGTGCAGAACTGCAGAGATCCTCCGAAAAATAAACCCTTTAAAAACCTTCTTGGCGATAATAAACCGGCCAGGAATTCATCCTCCAATCAAGTGGCACATACCAAGGTAATTTAAGTAATTTATACATCAGATAAAGGACAGGCTTATCGCTTGGAGGCAAAGGCACATCCAAAGTCTGACTTTGTTATGCCAAGTCATTCGGTAAAGACAAGGGTGAAGGTTCAAGGGTCAGGGTCCCAAAGGGGGCTTATAAATGGGCAGTGGGAGGCATTGTTGTTGTTTAGTCATGTCCGACTCTTCGTGACCCCCTGGACCAGAGCAGGCCAGGCACTCCTGTCTTCCACTGCCTCCCGCAGTTTGGTCAAACTCATGCTGGTAGCTTCGAGAACACTGTCCCACCATCTCGTCCTCTGTCGTCCCCTTCTCCTTGTGCCCTCCATCTTTCTCAACATCAGGGTCTTTTCCAGGGAGTCTTCACTTCTCATGAGGTGGCCAAAGTCTTGGAGCCTCAGCTTCAGGATCTGTCCTTCCAGTGAGCACTCAGGGCTGATTTCCTTCAGAATGGAGAGGTTTGATATTCTTGCAGTCCATGGGACTCTCAAGAGTCTCCTCCAGCACCAGAATTCAAAAGCATCCATTCTTCGGCAACCAGCCTTCTTTATGGTCCAGCTCTCACTTTCCACTACTGGGAAAACCATAGCTTTATGGACCTTTATTGGCAAGGTGATGTCTCTGCTTTTTTAGATGCTGTCTAGTTTTGTCATTGCTTTTCTCCCAAGAAGCAGGCGTCTTTTAATTTCGTGGCTGCTGTCACAACTGCAGTGATCATGGAGCCCAAGAAAGTAAAATCTCACTGTCTCCATTTCTTCCCCTTCTATTTGCCAGGTGATGGGACGGATGTGACTGCCTTTGGAAACCCAGGGATTTACATCACAGAGTGGCCCCGCCTACTTTTGCCTCTGGCCCCACCCACCACTCGCACATGGCCCGCAGGAGCGAATGTGGCCCTTGAGCTGGGAGATGTGACAAAAGCTCTCATGAGACAGGAGTTATCTCAGTGGGGTTGGTGGGTGTTATCTGCAAGGCCAAAACATGACTTCACAGCAGATAAGGAGGTGACTTGAATCATCTTCTGACTACCCCTTTGTTTTAAAGGCATAAAGAATGTACTTGTTGTATCAGCTGCTCAGAACAAAAGGTTTTCTTTGTTCTATATTAGGCAATTCCTCTTTTTTCCCCTTTCCCCCCCCCCCTCCGGTCAAGCCATCTGCTGAGGCTCCATGCGGCTAAAGGCACATCTTGACAGGCTGGGGAAGATCGATCAATCAATCGATCAGTTCATTTCCATATAACGTGACACGGATCAGCCACGGATGATCGTCACAATTTAGGCAAGCCCACACTGGCTCCCTGCCTCAGGCCAACAGAAGACAAGCACAGGCAAGGCCGTAAAACATTCCTGTGGTCTAGTAACTTGGTGAGGCTTATTTTCCAAGGCTGCTAAACATCAGGAGAGGGGAAGAAAAAAACGAAGGGCACAAGACAGAGAATCACAGACCCACGTAATGCATACCGGAAATTATTTGCACATCCTGGGACAGCCTCAGAGAGCGTACCCCTGTCTCCTTTACAAAACCCACCTTCCAAATTACGGACTGCCAGAAAAAGGCAGTTTCAAGTAGTGGGAGAAGAGATCAATTCATTGAAAGTAGGGCAGGGGGAGATTGAAGGGCAAAGTGAGGGAGGGGATTTGATCACAGCACTAGGCCTCTCCTCTCTTTGATTCAACCCAACCACACACCCTCAAGAAGAGACCCAGGGGAATTTACAGACCACTCCTAGGATGGGAATGTGTTTCAGGTTCAGAATCACAGCATTGTCGACCTGGATGGGACCACGAGGCTCATCTAGTCCAACCCCCTGCAAATGCAGAAATCGTTTGCCCCACATGGGGCTCAAACCCACAATCCTGTCTTTAACGTGAACACTCTCAAGTCACTCGGATCCATTAAGGTTTTTTGTCACTATCTAGAGGGGGTGTTCACCACAATTACTCTTGGTACAAGGATAAACTTTTTAAGTCCTCAGACCTTTCTTTTTTATATATATATAAATATCTTTATTCATTTTCCAATACAAAATTATACAATCAAAACATCTTATTTATCACCAATTTCTCCTTTTTTACTGCCCTCAGCTTGTCTGATAATCCTCCGTTTTAATTACTTCTTCCACATTTCTTAAATTGATATTGCACTACAATATTATTTTACTTTTTACCTCATTTTTAAACAATATTTCTAACTTACGTTATCACAAAACTCCCTTAAAACTTACAAACGTTATCTGATTAATTTTTGCATATATTCTGTAAAGGTCCTCAGACCTTTCAAAGGAAGAACTGGGAGAATCACTGTCTCCAGGTCTCTCCCTGCCCTTCTAAAAAGAGGGGAATTGTTTTCAAATCAGAGGAAGCTAAGAAGAGTTCAAAAAGGCGGACAGGGAAGAAAGTGGAAAGTATGCCAGTTCATTGGAGGAGAGATTGATAAATGGCCAGATTTGGTATGTCCCCTCACCCAAATCCGTTATTTTACTTGTCTGCACAGATGCTGCGTGACTAGATGTCCCTCCGAGTCCCTTTCCAACGCTACAATTCGATGACTAGAACTCCCATCATCCCCTGGCAGTTTAGTCAAGGACGATGGGAGTTGTGGTCCCACAACATCTGAGGGCAACCCCCCCCTCCCCAAAGTTTAAGAAGGTTGCTTTGAGGCGGGGGTTCCCAAACCTGGGTCTCCAGGCGTTTTTCTCAGACTACAATTCCCATCATCCATGACAACTGGCCTTGCTAGCTGATGGGATTTGTAGTCCAAAAAAACCAGCTGAAAACAGTTTGGGAAACACTGTTTTAAGGTATACAGAGATGGAGGGAAGGGTGATAATACTGCTGGCAATGAGTTATGTTCATTAAAGAGAGAGAGAAAGAGAATATGTTGTTGGACAAGTGTTATGAAGAACTGGCTAATTAGTTTCTCTTTCACATATAAACCTGCTAGTTTTGATACATTTTAAATTCACATGCTGGACACAGGATATTACTGAGCTACAGTATCATCTGATTAAGTACACAAGTCAGGTCGGTAGGCCCATTTTAAAAACCCCCGCTGAAGACTGGAGTAAGCTCACATCAAAATCTGTGGCTCATCTGTGGGATATTGGTGGATTTTTGTGGATAAAATATAGCTGTAGGTCTACACAGCATAAGCTTTATTAATACTCAGGCAGAAAAAAGTACGCATAGTCCAACACAGTGTGGGGGTGGGGGGAAACGATGTAAGTTTATAATTTTTGCACCGGCTGATTTTTATTATTTTAAATCTCATTACAAAATCATCATCTGCTAATTTAGCAGCTGTTCTCTCTGTGTTTGAGCTCACAATATTCCCACAAGGGGGCAGGGAGAAAAGGGAGGACTTTTCTCCACAAGGTACGGAAGCGCCACTTGGAACCTCAGAATGTTTTTGCAATTATTATTATAATTATTATTATGTATTAAATCTGCATACTGCCCTCCACCTGTAGATCTCAGGGCAGCTAACAACGCAGAGAGCCGTGTTCCACCACAGCCCAGCGGTGCCAGCCGTTCCTTCAGGAGCAAAATCCCCAGATTTCACCACCAAAATGCCTGCCCCCCCTCCTTTGAATTCTTCAGCCCCGAACAAATTCTAGACCATCTGTGTGCATGCAGAGTGCAGCTCCCTCGTCAGCCAAGCATGCCTCAAGCATTTCTGCAGCGGACTCAAAATCATCTTGCCCTCCCATCACCCTCTATTTTTAAAGAAATTTGCCAGAAAAATCTCCCAGTCTGGCTGAACATCTGTTCCTGCCTGCCATCCTGACACCCCCCTCAACAACCCTCGATTCTTGGGCATGCACACCACTGTAGCCCCCAAAATGCACCCACAACAAATGCCATATTTTATATATATGTGTGTGTGTGTGTATACACACACACACATATATATACACACACATATATTCATATTCTCATTCCTTTCCCCTCACCTTCCCCCAATCCCTCCACACCTTGTTCCTGCCTCTTTTTCTTTTTACGCACGTACATTTCCTGTCCATAACACACAGACCCGACTCTAAATCTTACCCGCCCCCCCAAATCCAGCCTTACCATCTCCTCCACAATGTCATCCCCCTATCCCCATCTCCAACCCCTTTCAGAGCTTAGGAAGCGTTTTGGGGAAAGACAACACAAAATTCGTGAAGGATCTACATCCCCCAGAAAGAAAAACAGAAAATTTCATTTCATATTGGGGGGGGTGCTGTCTCTACGACTCCTTTCTATGGTGCACACCAAGGGAGCCCACACCACAAAGATGCCAATCACAGCAATGAAAGGAAGCTGAGGTTTTTGCAGAATAAAGGGGGGGCATTCCACTCTCTGCCCTCCTGCCACCACAAAAGAGGAACAAACAGCAAAGGTTGAATGAAAATCAAGGAAGTGACAACTGCCTGGGAATAAAGGGTATTTTTAGCGTCATCTGCTTGCGTTTGCAAAATCTAAAAATACTCAAAAGGGTGAATATGGGAGGGGTGGCAGGTCTTAAACGTGCCCCCCCCCCCGCACATCCCCATTATTTCAAGACGTGGCGAGGGGCTGTATCTAGTGCCTTGCTGAAGAGGAAAAATTGAAAGTGGGGGCGCCGAACACATATATCTGGTCAGATGATGCTTTCAGAACAACCCCCCCTCTGTCGATTTCAACCATAAGAGCATTTGGCATTCACTGGCGTTTGTGGGAAGGGGGGTATCGCTAGGCACCCACCACCACCATATACCTAACACCTGTAACCACGGGTGTGGGGGGGTAATCTGTTAATTTTTTTACACTGACACGGGAATCAGTTTATCGCCTCCAGGTATGCTAATGGAGAAGAAAAAGGGAGGGAGGATTGGAAGCAGGCACTCCCATTAAAAAAAATAACAGCAGAAGCATTATATGCATGCAGAATTTTTTTAAAAATGTATTTAATGCTTGCTTTTTCCTGCAAAATATATTTAAAAAGAAGGAAGAGGGAAGAGGCAATTCTCCATCAAAGCAAGCAGAGATTAAATGGATGGGGACAAGATTAAAGCGGAATGTCCGACTATTTATTAAAATCACCTTCAATAGATCCTGGCTACATCAAGAAGATTTCGGGGGGGGGGAATAAAACAGGGCTCTCCTATACGTCCTCCCCCAAGGAGGGGAAGGATCATACACGATGACCTCATTTATTTCTCGCAATCTTAGGGGAAATGCAACACCGCATGTTGTTTATTTCTCTCCTTGCCTATTTTAGGGGGGCTTTCTCTCTCCCCCCCCCCGATAGAGGTGAGGGGGGGATGAGATGAGAGATGCAACATTGCAACCAGTTGATCCCTTTGCCTAAGGAAAGATGCGAGGTTTGGAGAGGAGGGGAGGGGGGGAAGCTTGGCGGTGGCGGGAGATGCACCCCCCCCGGCCATCTCTTTCAAGGTGGAGGAAGGCTCATCGCCCCCACCCCGCTCGATCTCTTCCAGCCGCCTCACGTCCTTGCCGTGATCCCCCCCTCCTTCCCTAGATCGCCTTAGGCTGATGTGTGGGTGGGCGAAGAGAGACACAAAAGGATAACGCGCTTTGGCGTGGGGGATGGGGGGGGCAGAGCAACGTTTCCACATGCATTTCTCACCATTGCGCTCCCTTCACCCAGCCCAACGCCCTGAAAACCTGGTTGTTGTTTTGCAAAGGACGGCGGCCAAGCCCTTCGCCTCCTCCCCCCCCCTCCTCCCCAAAATGGGGGTCCAAACCTAATGCACAAACACGAATGCAAGCCGGGGGTGATTGCACGCCATCGATCTCCTTGCAATGACCCCCTCCCCTTAAGCACCGATAAAGGAGGAAAAACCACCCGCGGGGGTCCATTGCGTGGGCGGCTCTGAGCCGCCTTCCCTCCCTCGCGCCGGCGAGCAAACGTCAAAACCCTCTTTCTTTTTTCACATGCACCCGCCTCTATGCACCCTGAAGAGCATTGCACGCCCCGCGGCGCTTTGCAAACCGGGCGCTACTCACATCTCCGGGGATGCTGGTCGAGGCGGTTGCGGGGCTCGGAACGGGGCTGGCGGCGGCCGCGGCGGCACCTGCTGCTGGGCTCGCGCTCACTGAATGGTGCGGGACCGCGTCGGCTGAGTCGGGAAGATGGCGGCCGAGCTGCTGGCATCCGGGCACTTCGGAGAAGCGAGCAGGACTGGGGAGGAGGAGGAGGAGGATGAATGGCACTGGGAAAGGGAGGGGCGGGGCAAAGGGAGGGGGAGCACCTGCGCGGCCGCCATGTTGGCTTGCCTCGTTTCCCTCACAGCAGGCCTTGGAATGTGACTCGCTTACCCTCCTTCCCCAACACTGAATGGGGGAATGAAACGAAATAAAATAAAATAAAATGGTGTCCAATACAAAGTGAGGGATGTGTGTGGGAGAGAAAAAGGATAATGACAGGGTCACCTCACAATCTGAGGGAACAACTCGAAGTCACCCCGCACCAAAGCAGGCTCAAAGCTTCTCAGAGCTTTTCAAAATCATTTTCTCAGCAGCTAAGCATCAGAAACATTTGGCTCTGCTGTAACAAAAGGTAGAGAACAGTCCATTGTTTCTCAGGCCTTTCTCATGCCTTCTGGCCTTGCTAAAGAACCACATTGCAACTTACAGATAGGTAGCCGTGTTGGTCTGCCATAGTCAAAACAAAAAAAATTCCTTCCAGTAGCACCTTAAAGACCAACTAAGTTAGTTCTTGGTATGAGCTTTCGTGTGCATGCACACTTCTTCAGATACCCACAGAGTGTATCTGAAGAAGTGTGCATGCACACGAAAGCTCATACCAAGAACTAACTTAGTTGGTCTTTAAGGTGCTACTGGAAGGAATTTTTTTTGTTTTCACATTGCAACTTGCTTTCTGTCCGGGAACCATGCCAGAACAAGAGATTGAAACAGATCTGAACACTCTGAAACCCCTTTCCTGGGAAGGGCGCCAAGAGTCCACAATAGTCCCAAGACAGCTTTCTGTTCATGCTCAGAGGAACTCATGGGGCAGGACTCTGGAAGGAGGAGAAAGGAGGAGGGAACTGGAAAGGGAAAGGGGTATATATGCTTGTGCACAGGACTGTGAACTTTGTGCATGCTTTTTGTGACTTATCACACTTGCTCCTTCTACCAGTTCATGGATGGTAGAAATAAAAGCCTTTTCTCCGAAACTATTCCTTGAGTGTCTCTTGACTCCCACTTCCCTTTCCCAGGCGCAATATTTTTCCCACCCGAGGGCAAAGCCTCATAAGGCTACACTGCCTTGCTGCTTTAAGCCTTGCGGTTTCCATTTAATGAGTGCAAAAACCACCATAAATGCAAATGAGCCGCCTTCCTCCATTAATAAGCTCTTAATACCCCTCTAAAGCCCTCCTGGCTTTCATGAGGGGAGGGGGCTACACCCATCCCCGCTTCTTTTTGCTTGGTTTTAAGTGTGGTATTTATGGGAGGCGCATTTAGGGAAAGCACAACGCCCGCAATGAGCTTAGGAAAAGCGTCATGGCCTGTCAGCCAAGATGGAGTCGCCATGGGCCAAGGAAGCGTGCCTCCTAAGTACTTTGGGGTACCTCACGGAAATAAGATTTATAAATGGAATGGCTCATCTATGGTTACTGCAAGGCACACTGTGGAGAAGGAAACTTCCGGTTCTGCTTGAGAGTTTCCCAGAAGCCCCTAGCCGAGCGACATTTTTTGACAAGATGCTGTGGTCAAGACAGATGCTGGGTTAGACCCAGCAGAGCTTTTACGGCAATATGGCTTTGTCCTGGCTTTGAGGGAAAGAAGCCGCTAGGATTGGGCTATAGACACAATCCCGTATTTGTCCAGCTAAAATTCCCAAAGGGTCAGTGTAGCTTGTTGCAGGAATTTATGTATAGGTGGGGGGTTGCCCCTCCAGCAGATATCACACACATGCAGCCCACTACCAAAACCAGCACAATTGCTTTTGTGGCTTTTGTGATTTGTCCCCACAAAACACCCCATCACAGTTTCTTCCTATCTATTCAAAGGGCCTCAGCTGCAGAACACCAAATGTAACAATTCACTGATAAATGTATCTCTCTACTGGCTCACTGGGAAAACTTCAGAAATTCATATAGACGTGTGCTCAGCTACTCAGCAGCCCCTCTGCTTGAGTGATAACCCCTGGCATCCTGATACCTGAGTGCCAGACAGGTAGCCATTCCAGAAATAACAAACCCAGATGAAGACAAAAGGGTGTGATTAATTTGGCTGGGAAACAGGGAAATGTAAATATCTTTTTTGTTATACTTGATGGGTGTTTGGTGGAGGGCAAGGGGAACCATGGGGCAGGGTCCAGGATACTCAGATTACTGCCACCAGACCTCCCCTTTCATGATGTAACTGTGATGTATGAGTGATGTAGTTTGGGGGGGTGTAACATGGGGATTAGCAGCTAATAAAAGTTTGGGTTCTCTTTTGTTTGGGGCTTCCATCTTGTTCCACCTGGTGGCAGGTGGGAGTCCTGTCACGACAGTCTTCAATAAAGACCAAGCCTACTGGCTGCTGTTTTGCTCTGGTATTCCTGGCTGGTGTCCTAGTTTTTTGTCCAAGGGAGCCCTCAGATTTCTCCGTTAACAAGCTAAAGCAGGTGGATTGAGAAATGAAGGCACGCGGTGCATTGTCAAACTATGGAACTTGTTCCCACAGGAGGCAGGGATGGCCAACTTGGTTTTAAAAGAGGATGAGACAAATTCACGGAGAGGGCTATCGATGGCTACGCTCTTGTCTCCGCAGTCAGAGTCAGCAATGTTTCTGAATACCAGTTGCTGGAAACCACAGGAGGGGAGAAGGCTCTTGTGTTCGAATTCTGCTGGCCTGTTTCCCACAGGCCTCTGATTGGCCACTGTGAGAACAGGATGCTGGACCACAAGAATTTTAAGGTCTTATATATAAATATAAATAGATGTTCATAAATGTACCAAGCAAACACCTACAAATATATAAACCACGTCTGAAACCCACAGAAAAGTCCTGAAACCATTTTCTCTCTCCCAAAACAACCTCAAATATTTCTCTGCAAGGTCAAAAGAAATGGGAAATGTCCCCACTGTCTCTTTCGCAAATCCTGTCTTAAGGCCACATTTAAGATATGAATAGGGTGTGAGCCTGTGAGCTGGATTTAGGAACTGAGTAGCTATCATAACAAGAGTGGCCAGGATGCCCAGGTAATCCAGTCAGGTAACCTGGCAGACAGGAAGAAACAACAAACCCAGATTTCTGCCCCTTCTCTTTTGTATTAAGGGGGTGGTCTTGGGCTACACCCCTTCTGTGATGTATGTATGTTTCTGGGGGTGGTCTTGGACTCCAGGGTGGGCAATTTAAAATGTCTATATAAGGGCTTGGGGTCCCTCCCCCCTCCTGTGTGTGTGGAGGAGCACCCTGTTGCAATAGCTTTAATAAAGATCAGGCTTACTAGCTGCTTTGCTTCTCAGTATTCTCTGGTTGGTCTCTGTTATTTTCTCCTACAGATAGAGAACCTACAAAAGGACTCTATATGGTCTCTAAAGGAAAAGGAGCAGGGTTTTTCACATAACAACCAGGTAGGCCATTGGCCTGAACCTTGCAGGGCTTTCCTCATGTACTTCAAGCCACAGGATATAATGGGGAAAATAGGAATGTCAAGAAAAAACAAACACACACACACACAGACATAAATTCCTTCCAGTAGCACCTTAGAGAGCAACTAAGTTAGCTATATACAGTGGACGCTCAGGTTGTGAACATGATCCTTGCAGGAGGCACATTCACAACCCGCAGCGCCACATCTGTCCATGCGCTGGTCACAATTTGGCACTTCTGCGCATGCGCAAAGCACGATTTAGCATTTCTGCACATGTGCGAGTGCCACAACCCAGAAGTAACCCGTTCGGGTACTTCTGGGTTTCAGTGCATCCATAACCCAAAAAGGCGCAACATGAAGCATCTGTAACCCGAGGTACAGTATGACTGTATTCAGGTATCTGAAGAAGTGTGCATGCACACGAAAGCTCATACCAATAACTAACTTAGTTGGTCTCTAAGGTGCTACTGGAAGGAATTTTTAAATTTAATTTAATTTATTTTACTTTGTTTCAACTACCAACACAGCTACCTACCTGTAAGGAAAACACAGCTAGAGCAAAATTGTCTCCAGGAAACCACCCAAGGGGACGTTGAACCACAGATACTCAGAGTTCAAGTGGCTGAAAAGTTGAAATAAAAGGATCTTTGGGGAAAATTAGACACCTAAAAGCCAGTTAGTGGAGGTGGGTAGTCTCAAAATGACCTGCTGTAGATCTGTACAGTGGTACCTCGGTTCTCGAACGTCTCCGTCGATGAATAGTTCGGAACCCGAATGCTGAAAACCCAAAAGTAAATGTTTCCGTTTTCAAACATGCCTTGAAAGTCTAACTGCTTCCACTGCGTGCTTTTCGGGTTTTTTCAACTGAATTTGTGGACAGCCCTTTGCGCCTTGGCTTTCAAATGTTTCAGAAGTCGAACGGTCTTCTGGAACGGATTACGTTTCAGAACCGAGATATGACTATACTAGGATTCAGCAACCAAGCATGTGCTGAGAGTAAACACACTAAAATGAATGTTTATGACCACGGTCGGCTCATATCAGGGAGCCTACTCAAAGAAGTCCCAATTTATTTCAGCCTCTCTCTCGCCAAGAATATGCTGTGTAGTTTTGGACTAGGACAGAGCTTTCCAAACTTTGCAGCATGACACACCAGTGTGTCGGTTGCAGTGTGTAGGTATGCAAACGTTCTCCCTGCTCCTCCCGGGGCTGGAAAGGGGTTAGTGTAACCTCTTATTTGCTAGTAAAACTGGATTACTGCATCGCGAAATGATGCGTGTTTGGAAAGGTCCAGACTAGGACCTGGGAGACCGGGGTTCAAATTCCATCCAGCCATGCCAGTCTCTCTCGGCCTAATGTACCTTCACAAGGTTGTTGCAAGAATAAAATGAGTCATAGGAACACAGTATTGTAGATTTGGAAGTACTCCAAGGGACATTTAGTCCACCGCCCTGCTGCTCAGAGGGAAGGTGGGGTACAAACACAGTGGTACCTCGGGTTACATGCTCTTCAGGTTACAGACTCTGCTAACCCAGAAATAATGCTTCAGGTTAAGAACTTTGCTTCAGGATGAGAACAGAAATCGTGCAGCGGCAGCAGGAGGCCCCATTAGTTAAAGTGGTGCTTCAGGTTAAGAACAGTTTCAGGTTAAGTACGGACCTCCGGAACGAATTAAGTACTTAACCCGAGGTACCACTGTATAATAAATAGGTAACAAGTGCTAAACATGCATCTGAGCTGTGCTACTTCAAACTGCAAATGATGCACAGGGGAGCACTTTTTAAACCAAAAACTCCATCTTATCTTCATCTTGCAGGAGACAAGTGTTCTTTGAATTTTGGGGCAGGGGAAATCTCACTTTTGTGCTTTGCTTTTGCAAATTCTATCATCTAAACTTGTTAGATGCTCGTTACACAAAAAAATTTTCAAAGCCGCTTATGACATATTTGAGTGCATAAGCCTGGATATAATAAATGTCTTATGCTTGGAATATAGCTTGCATCTTCCTCTCTTCTTTAAACTGATTTTGGCAATATTAGCCACCTCACATACCAATAAAGGCAGAGGCCATTAAAAACCCCAAACTGAATCCTGAGAGCCAGTATTAGCAAGCCTGGAGATGTACTGATCAGGTGCACCTAAAGTAGTTATTGCCCTCCTTTGCCATTATTTCCAAACACCATGAAGCTTTGAAGCTACCATTGAAGGGGGTGTCTAGGAAAGACGTAACCCACTTGCCCCCTGCATTTCCCCACGAGGACACCCCCAGAAACAGTAGGCAGGTTCACCCCCCTCCATTTTCCTGTACGAAGGAAAAAACTGTACTCTGGCAGCTAAAGAAATCAGAGGGCTGCAATTTTAAACGTATAAGTGCCACAAGAGTGGAAATTTTGAGAAGCCTCTCTACCCTATTGCTTTTCGGTTTCCAACTACAATGGTACCTCAGGTTAAGTACTTAATTCGTTCCGGAGGTCCGTACTTAACCTGAAACACCACTTTAGCTAATGGGGCCTCCTGCTGCTGCCGCACCGTCGGAGCACAATTTCTGTTCTCACCCTGAAGCAAAGTTCTTAACCTGAAGCACTATCTCTGGGTTAGCGGAGTGTGTAACCTGAAGCAGATGTACACTTCAGGTTACATACACTTCAGGTTACAGACTCCGCTAACCCAGAAATAGTGCTTCAGGTTAAGAACTTTGCTTCAGGAAAAGAACAGAAATCGGGCTCCGGCGGCACGGCAGCAGCAGGAGGCCCCATTAGCTAAGGTGGTGCTTCAGGTTAAGAACAGTTTCAGGTTAAGAATGGACCTTCGGAAAAAATTAAGTACTTAACCCGAGGTACCACAGCCTCACTGGCTATTTTTATGTCTTATTTTAGAAGGCAGTTGGGCCACTACATGCAACTGCCGTGTTACCCCCCCTCAGTGAGAATTAGCCCTTTCCATTGAATATTCTATTTATGCTTTTAGTTCTTGAAATTCTCTCTCCCATCGTGGAGCTCCATGCAGCATACACGAAATCTCTGCTTTCCTGCACTGACCAACACAGGTCTGCAAGCATAACTTCCACGCCTTGCTTTCCTCTTCTGACCCATTTCCCCAAGCTCTCTTTTGGAAAGTCCAAAGGAAGAGTTTATGGCAGGGCGGGGTGCCTGGGCAGGAAAGTACATGTATACTCAGCCCGCGCCACCGCCCCCAGCATAACAATGAGTCCTCTGTGTCAAGCGCCAAGCCAAACCCCACCCATCTGTTTCTGCGCTTTGAGGAAATCAGAAATAACCATCAAAAGTTTCAGCTGGACGAAGGAAGAGGAGGCACAGCCAATCGAGTATATATAAAAAATAATATTAGTTTTATTAAAGACGCAAACATCTCCGTAGGATAATGCCACAAGATCAATGTCTTAGAACGGTCTGGGTGACTGTGGGCCTGTTAAAAAGAGCTTTTCGGAGAGTAAGGATTAAAGGCCTTCAGTTCCAACTGAAGCAACACCCATTTTTCAATACGGACTCTGAAGCAATCGAAGCCAGCTCCCCCAGAAGCTTCGAGGGGCACGTTTATACCCCAGCAGGCAGAAATACACTACTCGCCTATCAGTTCTTCCAGCAAGGCCCTCCAGGAGAGAAAATAAAAAATTAAAAAAAATTAAGACCCTACAATCATTTGAAAGAAAACCTTAAAACATAACCAAACCAAAATTCTTCCTGGGCCATCGCTCGGTTATGACCAGTCCCTCCCCTCATGTGTCCCTCCTTAGAGCTAGTTCACAGGCCCAGCGTTATAGACCGGAGGCAGCACCCGCCGCGAGTTGGCTTTCACCCAAGGGTGCTCCATCACACCCTGAAGTGGCAGTCGATCAGCCGGGTTGTGGCGCAGCAGCTTTGAAATCAAGTCCCGGGCGCCTTCTGTCACAAACGGGGGGAACTTCAGATCTACCTGTATTTGGGGTACGGGAGAGAGAGAAAAGGGAGTCAAGACCAGGAACCAGAGAAAAGCAGGCATGGGAGGATTTAGCAAGGAACAAACGCTTCCTCGGCTTCTGAACGCATTTCTCTCACACACACACTTGGAAAGACATCTCTGGTACTTGCATTGCTAACATATTTCGGCAGGAAGCAAGCGAGCTCCCGTTGCTCGGTCCCTGCTCCTGCCAACCTAGCAGTTCGAAAGCACGTCAAAGTGCAAGTAGATAAATAGGTACCACTCCGGTGGGAAGGTAAACGGCGTTTCCGTGCCCTACTCTGGTTCGCCAGAAGCGGCTTAGTCATGCCGGCCACATGACCCAGAAGCTGTACACCGGCTCCCTCGGCCAATAAAGCGAGATGAGCGCCGCAACCCCAGAGTTGGTCACGACTAGACCTAATGGTCAGAGCTCCCTGATCAGCAAGTCTTAGATATATAATAAATGTTCATAAATGTACCAAGCAAACACGTACATAAATATATAAAGCACATGTCTGAAGCAGCACAGGAAGACAGTCCTGTGCCATCCGTCATGGCTCGCTTTAAAGCAGCAAAGCGGACTGCTCCTCTCCGCTTTGCTGCTTTAAAATAGAGCCTCAGAGGAGGGAAGGAAGGGGAGCCATGGCTCCCGTCCATCCATCCCTCCTCCACGGCTAGGAAGCAATCACCGTATTTTTTGCTCCATAAGACGCACCTGACCATAAGACGCACCTAGTTTTCAGAGGAAAACACGAAAAAAAAAATCTGAATAAAGGGGAGCCATGGCTCCCGTCCGTCCTCCGTGGCTCGCTTTAAAGCAGCAAAGCGGACTGCTCCGCTCCGCATTGCTGCTTTAAAACAGAGCCTCAGAGGAGGGAAGGAAGGGGAGCTGTAAATACGTCCCTCCTCCATGCAGCATTCGCTTCATAAGACGCATAGACATTTCCCCTTACTTTTTAGGAGGAAAAACGTGCGCCTTACTGAGCCAAAATACGGTAATCAGTGTTGCCGACCACCGGGTGGCCCACTCCATTCTGAAGCCGCAAGAACTGGCCCTATGCTTTTCACCAGTTCTTCTGCCACATAAGCTCCCAGTCCTCATGCTTTTGTCTCTTCCTCTTCCCCCCTCCCTCTTTTGCACCCCTTCTTGGGACAACCCCCTTTGGGGCTAGAGCCCTCCGATGCTAGGACAACCCTCCTGCTGCAACTCAGCAACTCTGCATGGAAATGGCTGGCATGAATGACAATTGTGGACGAACTGTGAAGCCGACTGCGAAGCTCACCGATACAATGCGGCGATACGTCTCTGGGGCGGAGGCGGTCTCGAAGGGCGGGTGCCCCACCAGGAACTCGTAACACAGGATCCCGATGCACCAGTGGTCCACCTTCTCGTTGTGTGGTTTGCCTTCAATCATCTCAGGGGGCAGGTAGTCCATAGTCCCACACATGGTCTTTCTCCTGAGGCAGAGCAGGAGGTCAAGGGCGGTTAAGAGCTGAAGGGATCTGGGGCAGCGCAGTGGAGAACTAGGGCCTCAGATATCCCGAGCCCGCCAGGGCGAATCAAACCAAGGGCGTCCCCCTTACCTGAGCGAGGGGGCATGCACGGACCAGCCGAAATCAGCAATCTTCAGTTCCCCCTTCAGCCCCATAAGCAAGTTCTCCGGCTTGATGTCACGGTGAATGACCTTCTTGCTGTGACAGTAGAGGAGGGCATCAGCCAGCTCTTCCATGTACTGCAGAGGTGAAGCAAAGAAGGCTCCGTTGCGTACACCTTGGGACACCAGTGCCTTGCTATCCGAGAGAGACTTGAACCCACCGCCCTGCTCCTTTGGTGCATTGGGTGACCTCAAACTGCACCCTCTGAATGACAGCCAAACAGACCAGCCACGTACTTACGGGACCGCCTCTCCTGGTATGCCCCGCGGAGGACCTTAAGGTCCACAAATAACAACACTTTGGAGGTTCCGAGCCTCAGGGGAGGTTAGATTGGTTTCAACTAGGGCCAGGGCCTTTTCAGCACTGGCCCCGACGTGGTGGAACGCTCTTTCACAAGACACCACGGCCCTGCGGGACTTGACATCTTTCCGCAGGGCCTGCAAGACAGAGCTGTTCCGCATGGCCTTTGGTTTGGACTCGGTCAGACCCTTATGTTTCCCTCCCCTTATGGTCTTGATTTATCAGCTACTTTAAAATGAGGCTGCATTTTAACCTGTATTTTAAATTGTTTTTTTTTTTCCTTTTCTTTTCTTTTCCTCCCCTCTCTTTTCCTCCTATTATGTTTTTACTGTGATTTTATTGGTGTTAGCCGCCCTGAGCCCGGCTCTGGCTGGGGAGGGAGGGGTATATTATTATTATTATTATTATTATTATTATTATTATTATGCCAGCTCCAGCTGGTGCACCCACGATGACCGTTCTTGGACAGGGGTAGCCTGGCCAGAATGATTCATGCACTGGTAACCTCAAGATTTGATTAATGCGAACAAACTATTGCCAGCACCAGTTCTTAAAAGCTTACACTGGCTGCCCATATATTACTGGGCCCTGTTCAAGATTCTTGTATATAATTTACTAGATTAGTCTTAAGGACACCTTAAAGACAAGCTGATCTCTGCATGTTGATGGAGGACTTCAGGCGAGCTTATTAGTGATCCTCCACGGTTCAAATGTTCGGCTTATAACCACCAAAAACCCAACCCCGTGGTAGCCGTTCCAGACCGAGATTAGGCTAGACCCCTCCCTGAGCTTCAGACCCTTGGCAAATCCTTTTCCATTTCAGCATGAGTGTTAAAAAGGCTTTGGTGACTGGGAGCGGCCGCCGGGACCACATAACACCGGTCCTCAGAGATCTGCATTGGCTCCCAGTATGTTTCCGAGCACTATTCAAAGTGTTGGTGTTGACCTTGAAAGCCCTAAATGGCCTCAAAGGCCCAGTAGACCTGAAGGAGCGTCTCCATCCCCATTTTTCAGCCCAGACACTGAGATCCAGCTCCGAGGGCCTTCTGGCAGTTCCCTCATTGCAAGAAGTGAGGTTACAGGGAACCAGAGAGAGGGCCTTCTCGGTGGTGGCGCCCGCCCTGTGGAACGCCCTCCCATCAGATGTCAAAGCGATAAACAACTACCTGACATTCAGAAGACATCTTAAGGCAGCCCTGTTCAGGCAAGTTTTTAATGTGCGACATTTTAGTGTATTTTTTGTCTCTGTGGAAGCTGCCCAGAGTGGCTGGGGAAACCCAGCTGGATGGGCGGGGTACAAATAAAAAATTATTATTATTTGCCAAGGGCCTCTAAGCCCAGGCGCAGTGATGCGCAAGCTCACCGTGGCGCTCCTCTGCTCATCGAAACGCCGGTGTTTCTGCAGTTCTTTGTAGAGCTCCCCGCGAGGGGCATACTCCAGGATCAGATATACACGCTTCCGGTCGTGGAAGTAGTTGTAAAGGCGCAGGATATTGGGGTGGCTGCAGGAAAGGGGAGGCGCGTTAGAATCTACGACCAGGGAGCGGCAGGAAAGGAAAGAGACATTAAAGGATGGGTAGACAAACTAAGGCCCGGGGGCCGGATCCAGCCCAATCGCCTTCTCAATCTGGCCTGCGGACAGTTCAGTGCTTTTATTTAAAATGCATCTCTGGGTTATTTGTGGGGCATAGGATCCCCCCCCAAAAAAATATAGTCCGGCCCCCCACAAGGTCTGAGGGACAGTGGACTGGCCCCTGCTGAAAAGGTTTGCTGACCCCTGCATTAAAGGAATGAAGATCCATGGGGCCACACAATTGCCAGCTTTTAATTTAATAGCATTCTTTCGCGGCTTTTTTTTCTTTTTGTTTGCCGGCTCTTTGCGAGGGACAGAAATTTAACGAACAACATCATCTGTACAGCCGGAAACTGACATGATTTTAGGGACAACAGCTTCTACACCCAAAGAGATTCCACCATTTCCAAAAACTTCCTTGGCCGTTTTTGTCCTTGATGCTCACAAGAAGGGGGCAAAGCAGGCAAACAGTTAAAACTATTATGAACTTGGAGGCCCAGGGGCCTTTGGTCTTTTGCAGTACCTGAGGTGACACTGGATTTCAATCTCCCGCCGCAGCTGATGTTCCACACACTCCTTCTCCATTTGGGATTTGAAGAGCACCTTCAGCGCCACAATGAACTTGGATTCTTTCTCCCGAGCCAGGTAGACGTTCCCAAACTTGCCTTTGCCCAGAGGACGCCCAATCTCAAAGTCATCAATGGTGAATAAGCGCCTGGGGAGTGGAGAACAAGTTAGCTGCATGACGGCCCAGAGGATTTTGTCATGTTGCAAGGAGGGGACGGGCACCTTGAAACCCTATTGTTCCCCGCAGGGAGACTCTCCTGGCACCATCACTACATTCCTTTAGGTACCAGGCAAAAGCATCCCTCTTCTCCCAGGTCTTTGGCTCATTAAACAATCCATGGCCTTTCGAAGTGGCAGGGTATTGTTGCGGTTTGATATTACAGTCGTACCTTGGAAGTCGAACGGAATCCGTTCCGGAAGTCTGTTCGACTTCCAAAACGTTTGAAAGCCAAATCTCAGCTTCTGATTGGCTGCAGGAAGCTCCTGTTGGGAAACTGTGTACGTGCAGCTACTCACACAGAGTCAGTTAAGGTTTGGCAGATAGCCAGAAGGTCATGTGAAGGAGTAAGTCTTCCTGGTGATAACAGACGCATGGAGACAGCTCCCTGATTGGTCAAGCTCTCTCAAGGGAGTGATAATTCATGGCCTACTAACTGGAATGTGTTAGTTCTGGAGTTCAGTGTTCAGTGGTTCAGTGTGTCAGTGTAAGAGTTGTGTGTGAGAGAGAGCTAGCAAAAGATCTGAGGTTTTTTCCTGTAAATAGTCCACTATATATAATAAACACCTAACTACAAGTTCCTGGTTCCTGCTTCGTCTATCCTGTCGGCAGCCAAGTCACCAATTGCTTCTGTTTCTTTCTGCATGTACTCTGGGCTAAGGTCCTGCAACTAGTCGGAAAGTTGCGAAACACCAAATAGGTTTTGCCAATCAGAAGCCGTGGAAGCCATGTCGGATGTTAGGGTTCCAAAAGAACATTTGGAAACCAGAACAATCACTTCCGGGTTTGCGGCGTTCGGGAACCAAAACGTCTGAGTTCCAGGGCATTCAGGATCCAAGATACAACTGTATATCTTTGTGTTTTTATATTTAAACTGCTCTGGGATCTTCAGATGGAGAGCGGGGTAGAAATTTAGTAAGTAAATAAACATGGCTAGCCCCAACCCATTCCCAAGTCCAGAAACAGATTTGCAACCGCCAGCATTCTGAAACCAGTAACAAGGGAACTCACTCCGGGCCTTCCTTTGGCGGCTGAGCCATGGATCCGGACTCAATAGGGACCCTGCCTGCGACAGCTGTGGAAACAGAAAACAACGTCATCCATAACACAGCAAGACCAAAACAAGCCCCAGCATCCTTTACGACAAGCAGTCTGGGGAAAACCCCAAAGCAATGGGGTGCATCCGAGGCAATTTCAGCAGCACAGGAATCAGTGAGAGGCATTTCCAAAAATTTCCACAAAGCAGACCAGGTCTTACCCATATTCTGGGCACCCGAATCCTTCGGGCCTTTCTTTGTGCTGCTGGAAATAGCTCTGTGGGCCAAAAGCGATCCAGAAGGTGTGATGGAGGATGGAGTGTTGGTATCCTTACAGGCAACCCTCTGAGCACTTGTCATGTTGTTCACCCGGTACTGCAGGAAAGGGACAACGCAATCAAGAAATAGCCCCATTCAAGGTCACATCTCATGGTTTTTAAATGAAGACGTACACACAGCCCTGTGTGCAAAGACAGAAAGTCAGTGCATTTGGTATCAGTAGGTTTTCTGAAACACTCCAGTGATCTGATTTAACTTGTTTATGTACTTGTACTTTTAATCTTTTGTTGGAATCTGGTGTCTGGGGAAACCCAACCAGGTGGGTGGGGTATAAATAACATATTAATTATTATTACTATTATTACTTGTATTTTGTCAGCAGAGCAAATAACTTTGAAACTGCCGGGTTTGTCTAGTATTAATTGTCTTTAAAACTGACATCCATCCACTGTTACCAATGAACTTATGAAATGGGAAAATTTCCATGGAAAAGTAAAATAACAGAGAATGCTCCCCCTCACATAATTGGTTATATACCTTCATTTGAAGCCCCATTAATAAATGTGATACTAGTAAAAGCCACAATTTAGAGCCCACAGGCTACCAGACACACACACACACACACACACACACACACACACAGGACTTTTGTCAAGAGCAGAAGATAAGTTCAAAGACTAGTCATCCAATTTTTGTCTGTTACACATACAGTGGTACCTCAAGTTACGAACTTAATTCGTTCCAGAGGTCCGTTCTTAACCCGAAACCATTCTTAACCTGAGGCGCGCTTTCCCTAATGGGGCCTCCTGCCGCCACGGCGCAATTTTTGTTCTCATCCTGGGGCAAAGTTCTCAACCCGAGGTACTACTTCCGGGTTAGCAGAGTTTGTAACCCGAGGTACCACTGTACTCAATTTAACTCACCACCCCAATAAAGATTCCTTCACCACCCATCACAACAGTTGACACATTCCCACCCCACGTATCGTTTTCCCAGCAGTGGCAGATATAGGCAAAGACTTACTTTGGAAAGGCTATACATACTGCTCAGATTTTCCTTATTTGCCATCTTGGATCACAAGATGATCTGAAAGACCATCGGATCTCAGAATCCTCAGAGGGAGAGACAGAACGGCTCTGGTGTCCAGCACCAAGTCAGAAAGATTGCGACCAAAATTACCGCAGCTCCAGTATTGAATCCCAAGAGTCACTCTGCAAAGGGTAAACAGATATCATGCTGTGGAACTGAACCAATTTTAGGAAATCTAGGTGCCAAATGGCTCCTGGTACATGGGTTGTGGGCGCCAAATCAGAACATCCAGTCACCATTTTTTATTTTAAAAAGCAAGACCTTTTATTTATTTTTCCAGAAAGCATGAACTAATTCGCGATTCACATCAGACACATTGTTAATACCACCCTTTTAACAGAAACTGTTAATACATGTTTAATTTTGTGTTCACGATAAAAATACAGTCGTACCTCCATTTACATAATCAGAGGGTTACATGAACTTTGGGATGCGGCGGGTCAAACCCGGAAGTATTTTACTGGGTTTAGTCACGTGTGCATGCGCAGAAGCGGTCCTCAGGTTGTGGAAACCTCGGATCCCGAGGTTGGACCTCCGGACTGGACCTCCGGAACGGATCCCGTCCACAACTGGAGGTACCACTGTATCGGCACAATACCTCAGTTTTCAAAATACTGTTTTTATTGTTCAATTCTGGCCTTCTAATACGCCCTGTAGCAACATCCACCCACAGCTATACAGTGGTACCTTGGTTTACAAACTTAATCTGTTCCGGAATTCCATTCTTAAACCAAATCGTTCTTAAACCAAGGCGTGCTTTCCCATAGCAGCGGGGGACTCAATTTACAAATGGAACACCCTCAACAGGAAGCAAAACCTGTTCTTATTTCAAGGTAAAGTTCACAAACCAAAACACCTACTTCCGGGTTTGCAGCGTTCTTAATTCAAGTTGTTCATAAACTAAGGTGTTCTTAAACCAAGGCACCACTGTACTATACCGACTGATTCTTTTAAAGTAGCAAGGGAATACCTTTGTATCCCTCCACCTGTTGTCAGCTGAGAGTTACTGAAAGCACTGCTATTGTGTTTGGTTTGGCAGCTTAAAGAGTGTCACACTCTTTAAGCACATTCATATATTTACAATAGAAAGGCACTGGGAAGAAAGAAGAACATTGTTTACTCCTTCTAAACATACAAATGGTTGTTTGCAGCACATGAAACTTTCAGGATAAAAAATAAGGATGTATGCTGCCCCAGTTTAGGCTCCATATTTGATCACACCATTATTAATGTGAGCACAGAACAATTGAATGCCTGAGTACAGGTACATGCATATGTCACAGCTTGCAATATAATTGCCTGAAGGGATGTTCCTGCAAGCTTTATTTTTGTGATAACTTGTTGACTTGACTTGGGTGTGCTCTCGTTTGGGATAGGGGAATAGAGCCCATTGTGCATACAGTCATTAATTTTTGAGAAAAGGTTCTGACAGAGCCTGGCAAAAATATTATTTCACATCCTGAAATATTACTGTGAACAGATTTAGTGTGTGCTTAATGGCATGTCTTCCAGCTGCAAGAGATTTCTCAATCATCTATACCTAACTATACATAAATATCCCTAAAAGTGGCATTTATGAATGCAACACCTAACAGTTATATTCAATTACCTTGAGCATGTGTTGAAAAGCATTTCATACCCGGGGAAGTGCTACAGAAATTACAAGCAAAAAACATACCTCCAAGTTAGTAGTATGATGGCAAAATAATCCCCCCCCTCCCCGTGAGCTACATTTTCCTTCTTGCTTTGAGGGTGTCGTGGGTTTGGGGTTCTTGTTGTTTTTTGATACAATCCAGAAGTTTTTAGACTTTATGAAACAAATATAAATGAAAGCAACCATATGATGCTACTTTCTGCACACTGTTCTGGAATAAAGGTCTCATCTGCGCTATAAACATTAAAAAAAAGCACCATACGCTTTCAAGCGGGGGGACGGGACTGGGAAATGTAGATTGGCTAAGGGTGCTGCTGAATTATTAGGAGACACCCCCCCCCCAAAAAGAGATCTATAATTCCCAGAGCGGTTCAACAACCAATCCCTCCTCGCAGGGAACTCTGGAAGGGGGTCTCCTAACATCTCTCAGCACCCTTAGCAAACTATAGTTCCCAGGATCGGGGAGATCCATGATTGTTTAAAGCACTATGAAGCTGCTTTCCTATGCATAGTGAGGATTGGGCCTTTACCAGCTCTATTCGGGGCTGCCCTTGAAGCTGTCCCAGAAACTCCAGCGGGTGCAGAATGCTGCAGCGAGGCTCCTCACGGGGTCTCTGCCATGGGAGCATATTCACCCAGTGCTTTTCCAGCTGCACTGGCTCCCGGTGGAGTACAGGGTCAGATTTAAGGTGCTGCTTTTGACTTTTAAAGCCCTTCACGGCATAGGACCCTCGTACCTACGGGACCGCCTCTCCCGGTATGCCCCACGGAGAGCCTCAAGGTCCATAAATAGCAACACCCTAGAGGTCCCGGGCCCTAAGGAAGTTAGATTAGCTTCAACCAGAGCCAGGGCCTTTTCAACACTGGCCCCGGCCTGGTGGAACGCTCTGCCTCATGAGACCAGGGCCCTGCAGGATCTGATTTCTTTCCGCAGGGCCTATAAGACAGAGTTGTTCCTCCTGGCCTTTGGCTCGGAATCAATTGGATTCCCTCCCCCTTTTTCTTTTTCCTTTCTCCTCCCATGATGAGATTGCTCCCTAATTGTTTTAATGTTGTAGCTTAAGCTTTTAAATTGTATTTTAATCAACTTGTTTTTATTATTGGTTGTTAGCCGCCCTGAGCCCGGTCTTGGCTGGGGAGGGCGGGGTATAAATTATTTATATATATATATATATATATATATATATATATATATATATATATATGCTTTCGTAGATTTTCACGGGTACAGGAATGCAGGTTTTGGTGTCCTCGGGTGTCTTCCCGTGTAAAAGTTGGGGTGTCTAGGCGACGTTTCGACGAGGTCTCACTCGTCATCTTCAGGCTGGTGCTTTCGGCTTCTTGTTACTGGAACAGAGCAGGATCTCAGTGTTTGAGTTCCTATAAATACTGTTGAGGGGGTGTGGTGTATAGCCTCCAATGTTCTGGGCAGAGAGGAAGTTCCCAGGCTAGTGTGCCTTTTCTTCTTTTGTTCCTTAATTACTTGAGGGATATCTTGAGTGATTTCTTGAGTGATATCCTGAGTACCACTTAGGTGGGTCATTAGGTGTGGATTAGTTGCTAAAGTCTTTGTGTCTTGACCTCTTGAACTTTGTGAAGAGTTTTTCTGAGAAGATGGCTGTACTGCACTCAAGATATCCCTCAAGTAATTAAGGAACAAAAGAAGAAAAGGCACACTAGCCTGGGAACTTCCTCTCTGCCCAGAACATTGGAGGCTATACACCACACCCCCTCAACAGTATTTATAGGAACTCAAACACTGAGATCCTGCTCTGTTCCAGTAACAAGAAGCCGAAAGCACCAGCCTGAAGATGACGAGTGAGACCTCGTCGAAACGTCGCCTAGACACCCCAACTTTTACACGGGAAGACACCCGAGGACACCAATATATATATATATATATATATATATATATATATATATATATATATATATATATATATATGTGTGTGTGTGTGTGTGTGTGTGTATATATATGTATGTATATTTATATATATATGTATATATAGTTATATATATATGTATATATATTTATATATATATATGTGTGTATATATATATATATGTATGTATATATATTTATTTTACCCCGAGATCCACCCAGAGCCATTATCCACCCAACCCCATGCAGCCCTGTGGCTCTCCTTGCAATACCAGATCCCAGTCTCCCCTCAGGTCCGGGAGGGTGGGAGCCGCAGTCCTGAAGGGGGACACGGGGGATCCCCGTCCCTGCCCCGCCGACCCCTTTTTCCTCCCCCCGGCCCGCGGGATTCCCTACCTGCCAGCCAACAGCCTCCCATCCGCGTCGCCGCAAAAACGCCTTTGCCTTCGCTTTTCAAATCTGCCCTCCCGAAGCCCTATTGGCTGCCGCCGCGTTCCAGACGCGCCTCCTAATTGGTTCTCAGAAGCCAGCAGCTCCGCCTCCCCTTCCGAAGGAGCGGGTATCCCGTTTTCTCATTGGCTAATGGAAGGGCCTCTCGCGCGCCTCTCCTGCCCTTTCCATTGGTCAAGTTTCGACGCCTCTCCAGGGGCGGGATTTGCAAAGGAGAGGAAAGGGTACCGATTGGCTGCTTCCCTGCGCCCTTGACGATGCTGGCTCCCGATTGGTTAAGTCGGGAGATGGCCGAGCGCAAGCTCAGTGGTTACGAGGACCTTGTCAATCTCCCCCCCACACCAAAGCCGGCCAATCAGAAACGAGAAGAGGCAACGTAGGGAGGGATATGTCGGCCATTTTGTGAAACGACCAAGCATTGGGAGACGTGAGCCGAAAGAGGGATGGAGGGCCGCCAAGCAAAACAGAGCACCCTGGAAACCAGAAAAGGGGCGGGACCAGTGTAGAAAGAGCGGCCAATGGTCTTCCGCTAGGCGTATTCCACCAATTGCAGACGAATGTGGAAATAGGCGGGCCAACGCGCAACTGATGGACACTTCAGTTGACCAATCACGCGACAATATAGGTGTAAGAGTTGGAAGGGATACCCAAGGATCATCTAGTCCAACCCCGTGCAATGCAGGAATCAGAAAAACAGTAGGATTGAGTATAAAGAAATAAAACTTAATTCTGCTTTTATAACGACTGAGGTTAGAGAAGGATCGTCAGTAAAAATCAGAAAGGAGCAAGCCGGGGCGTTGCTGTTCCCCGGCCAGCGGAGACTCTAATCATGTCTCATGCGCTCTCCGTTCATCATGTTCTGTTCTCCCGGAGGAGGAACAGGTAAGGATATACCTCACTGACGATAGCGAGCGGGTCTGGACGCCGGGGCCGCCATTTTGCGCACAGCCTCTCAGGTCACGGTGGCGCAAAAGTGAGCTGCCTTGGAAACTCTTCGCGAGAGATTAAAACACCTCCCGCTGCGGCAGTCTGCACCGTTTCCCGCAGCAAAGCTCTTTGTGCAGAGCGGCATAGAAACAACCCGGCCGAAGAGCCGCCTGCTTTCCCAGGGTGCCATGCGCCAGCTCATTTGCATGGGGCGGTGACGTCGCTCGAGAAGGTACGAGGGCAGCCCTACCGTATTTACTGGGAGGAGCCGGGCAGAGCCAGGGGCCTCCGGAATTTTGTTTTTTGTAAATAACTTTTATTAATTTTCATTAATAACACTCCAATTGATAGAACATCAACATCAAATCTTGCCACATCATAATACAAAAAGGCAATTATACATTCCAAATTATATATTTTAAAAAAGACTTCTCATGTTCTGGCTGGTCAGCAGAAATATTTTTTTATTTCTTGTTCCTGCTTTTTCTCCTTTATTCCCAATATCATAGTTCCGATCTTAATCCTTTATCTAAGGGGCCTCTGGAATTTTGCACCAATGAAAAATAATGGATTTGATAACCATTTGAGACTATGGAGCGTTTAACTTTAGCCGGTTTTATTTTGAATTTTTTTTGGGGGGACAGGGGACAACTCTCCTCATCTTCATATTTGCCAGAGACCCTCAAGAAAGATTCTGTGAGGATGCCGTCTAATTAGTGTCTAGGATGCAATGGCCTCCATATATTTTTATTTATTGCATTTATAGGCAGAGGGACCCCTGACCATTAGGTCCAGCCGTGGCCGACTCTGGGGTTGCGGTGCTCATCTCGCTTTCTTGGCCGAGAAAGCCGGCGTACAGCTTCCGGGTCCTGTGGCCAGCATGACTAAGCCACTTCTGGTGAACCAGAGCAGCGCACAGAAACGCCTTGTACCTTCCCGCCAGAGTGGTACCTATTTATCTACTTGCACTGGCATGCTTTCGAACTGCTAGGTTGGCAGGAGCTGGGACTAAACAACGGGAGCTCACCCCGTCGCGGGGATTCGAACCGCCGACCTTCTGATTGGCAAACCCTAGGCTCTGTGGTTTAGACCACAGCGCCACCCATGTCCCATTGCATTTATAACCCACCTTTTATTCCAAGGATCTAGAGGTGGTGTGCGCAGTTCTCCTCCTGCTCCTCATTTAATCTGCACACAACAACCCTGTGAGGTAGGTTAGGCTAAGAGAGGCAGTGACGGGCCCAAAGTCGCCCAGTGAATTTCCTTACCAAGTGGGGATTTGAACCCAGGCCTCCCAGGTCCTAGTCCAGCACTTACTCCAAATCATCCACAGCAAGCATGACCAGCGCTAAGGGAGGGCACCATGTTAACTACCAGTGTTCTGTGAGAGACAGCAGACTCCACACATGCTCTGCACATTGAAGCTCCGTGTCCTATCCTGCTTCTGTTATTACTATATTGCATTGCACTGACTTTGAATTCTACGGGAACACCAAGTTGAAAAACAATTAAATGCATCGCAATAAAAGAAACCATTAAAATACAGTTAAAAACCACGCAGCATCTACCACATGGATAGGCAAATTAAGGCCAGGGGGCCGGATCCGGCCCAATCACCTTCTAAATCCAGCCTGTGGACGGTCCGGGAATCAGCGCATTTTTACATGAGTAGAATGTGTCCTTCTATTTAAAATGCATCTCTGGGTTATTTGTGGGGCCTGCCTGGTGTTTTTACATGATTAGAATGTGTGCTTTTATTTAAAATGCATCTCTGGGTTATTTGTGGGGCCTGCCTGGTGTTTTTAAATAAGTAGAATGTGTCCATTTATTTTAAATGCACCTCTGGGTCATTTGTGGGGCACAGGAATTTGTTCGTGTTTTTTTCAAAATATAGTCCGGCCCCCCACAAGGTCTGAGGGACAGTGGACCGGCCCCCTGCTGAAAAAGTTTGCTGACCCTTGATCTAGCACAATACATTACAAGCCCCCCCCCCCACGAAGTCATTGCAAAGAGAATAGTCATCACCAACATATTTGTCATAACCTACCTCAGTGTTGCACGGATGAAACAGGGAGGAGAGCCATGTGCCACACCTTGATCTCCTTGGCAGATAAATAGGGTATATGAATGTAATAATTAAATTTGGTCTCCCAGCCTTCTTCCAGGGTCTTTGTGGCAGAAAAAGGGAGGCTTGGCCTATTCATTGCATCCTCATAACAGCCTTCTGGCATTATCCTGAAATGTCCCAACTGGACCCAGTGAACTTCTTCACGGCTGGGCAGGAATTTGAGCTCCAGGCTCCATGGCCCAGTCCAGTCTATTATCCATTATCCTAGCCATCTTTCCCACAGGCTGGAAGATGAAGTCTCAGAAGAAGCAAAACAGGGCCCAGTGAGGAAGGAGAGGCTATGGGGGAGCTGCAAGACCTTAGAAGCAGGAGAATGGAAATACCGTATTTTTCGCTCTATAAGACGCACCAGACCACAAGACGCACCTAGTTTTTGGAGGAGGATAACAAGAAAAAAAATATTCTGAATCCCAGAAGCCAGAACAGCAAGAGGGATCGTTGCGTAGCGAAAGCAGCAATCCCTCTTGCTGTTCTGGCTTCTGGGATAGCTGCGCAGCCTGCATTCGCTCCATAAGACGCACACACATTTCCCCTTACTTTTTAGGAGGGGAAAAGTGAGTCTTATAGAGCAAAAAATACGGTATTTGGCCCACGAGGTTATCTGGAGCATGCTAGATTTCGCAGCCCTGTTTAGGGAAGATTTTAATGTCTGATGTTTTATTGTATTTTTATTATTTTATTGGAAGCCGCCCAGAGTGGCTGGGGAAACCCAGCCAGATGGGCGGAGTATAACTAATAAATTATTGTTGTTGTTATCCTTGGAATTGAACCACGCAGCCATTAAAGGGCTCTAGTTTCATCTACTAGTTTAACTTGGCCATAGCAGCCAATGCAAGGAGAGTCAGTTGATATCACCTTCCTTCAACCTGCGGCTCTTCAAATGTTTTCAATCCCAGCTGATCTACATAATCCAACAGACTTCATCAACCCTACAGTGGTACCTTGGGTTAAGAACTTAATTTGTTCTGGAGGTCCGTTCTTAACCTGAAACTGTTCTTAACCTGAGGTACTACTTTAGCTAATGGGGTCTGCCGTGCCGCCGCCATGCAATTTCTGTTCTCATCCTGAAGCAAAGTTCTTAACCCGAGGTACTATTTCTGGGTTAGCGGAGTCTGTAACCTGAAGCGTCTGTAACCTGAAGCGTCTGTAACCCGAGGTACCACTGTACTTTAATGACTGCAATCCAAGTGGTGAATTCATAAGAAGGATGCTATTTTATTCAGGTAAAAAAAGTGTAATAAATCTCAGACAGCATTCTCTAACTACAATCAAATGTCCTGAATAAATTTTACACGCCCGTTATGCCCCCTTAGTCTCTTTTGCAGGGCGGCCCATTAGGCCACAGGCACGGGCTTCACCATTTCTTCTGAAGGAGACGTTTTGGCACCGCAGATGCATGACCGGAGGCTGGAAAAAGCATGTGTGAATATAAACGCATGGCTTTGTGCAGCGACAGGGTGCTGTTACCACGATTACCGCTGAGGGGAGGCAGCATGCAGCGCAGGAGACGGATCTGTGTTGCTGGAGCTCTGGGTGGCAGCTGGCAATGTGATACCATCCTACCTGCTCTCCCCAATTGTGCTCAGTCTCTGTTTCCCCGTGCCAGCGCAGCTTGGCTCTGCTCAGTTGGTTTTGTCACCCATCTGGAGTCGTCCCCAACAAAAGTCTCCTCCTGGAGCGACGGGGGGCTTCACAGGGGCTTCTTCTTCAAGCCCAAGACCGAGATGAAAAGCAGTATTTCCACAGCGGCAGGCAAGGCGCTGTCAGGGGGTGAAGACGGACAGAGAGAGGGGAGGGGGTCAGTGCTAAGGAGAAGGGCTTCTTTTTTTCTTTTTTGAAAATAATATTTATTAAAGCTTTTAAAGTTACAAAAAGAAAAAGTAAAAACTCCATATTAAACAAAAACAAAACAGCACATCACAATAAGAAAAAAAAAGAGAGACAAAGAAAAAGAAAAAAAACCCAGAAAAATAGAAACAATTAAAAAACACATCAAACCTTCCCATAACTTATCTTTCATTTGCTTGTTTCCTTGACCTCCTCACACCTCCCTTTTTTGTATTCTAGTTCGGTTAACTATTTCAGCAAATCCTTTCCATCTTTTCCAATTTTTGTCCTGTAATTTATCTTAATATAATGTAACTTTACTTTCCCTCCTTTCACCAGTTAACAGTCTGTTTTTTCCCTAAACCTTTATAACATTTCTGCTAAAACCACATAACTTCATTCCAACATCCTTCTGACATTCATTAATTTTACAATGTTTCTGTAGATAGTCTTTAAATTTCTTCAGGAGAAGGGCTTCCCCCTTCCTGGGGGGAGAAAAACATCAGCTGGGGAACAAACACGTGAAACACACACACACACATATGAAAACATAGGAAGGTTCCTAACATGTTAGGAATCATGTTAGGAATCAAGGAGCCAAGCCAGAAGTTGCAAAAAGACAGTTTGCACTCGCTACGAAGAATCGTATTTGAAAATGCTTGTTTTTGAGGCTTTTTTTTCATTTTCATTGCTGATACGCTTTTTCTTTTTTAATATTCTGATTATTTGATGTGTGTATATGTAAAATCAAAATAAATAAACAATTTAAAAAGGAAGAAAGAAAAGAAAACATAGGAAGGGCCTACTGCCCATCTAGTCCAGAATCCCGTTCTCAAGGTGGCCAAATAAATGCCTGTGGGAAGCCCACAACACACACAACGTAGCAGGCTGTTTTTGACTATGTAACTTCTATTTCAAACACAATTCAACATATAATATCTCACAATGTGCAATTCCATAGACCAACACATCATGCAACCAGAACATATCCTGAAAAATTAAAGTCCAATGATGGTCAGGAGATAAAGTCCACTCAGTTCCTAAATTAGATATCCTAAATTAGGTGACATACCTTCAAGTTTTCCATCTGATATGATATCTACAAACAAGGAACGTTAGAATCCTCAAAGCAGTGACACGTGGAACACCATAAGATAAGCATACCATATTGTGGTTATTGCCAATATGCCAATTTAGGAACTGAATGAACTTTATCTCCTGGCCATCCATTGGACTGTCATAGTCAAAACAAAACAAAAATCCTTCCAGTAGCACCTTAAAGACCAACTAAGTTAGTTCTTGGTATGAGCTTTCGTGTGCATGGTATCTGAAGAAGTGTGCATGCACACAAAAGCTCATACCAAGAACTAATTTAGTTGGTCTTTAAGGTGCTACTGGAAGGATTTTTGTTTTGTTTTTCAGGATATGTTCTGTTTGCATGATGTGTTGGTCTATGGAATTACCGGTACACATTGTGAGATATTATATGTTGAACTGTGTTTGAAATAGAAGTTACATAGTCAAAAACAGCCTGTTACGTTGTGTGTGTTGTTGCTAGGATTGTATTTACGTCAGTGTTTCCCAACCGGTGTTCCGCGGCACACTACTGTGCCGCGAGACTTTGCCTGGTGTGCCGCGGGAAAAATTGGCGGGGGGGGGGGGAATAAAGGGGAAAAAATTTATTCCCCCACCGCCAGGCGTGGGGCTGGGGCGGGGGAAGCCCGAGCTTCCCCCGCCCCCAGAACGGGACCCAGAGCCATGCCGAAGCTGCGCGCAGCTTTGGCATCGCTCTGGGAGCTTGCGGGGCTGGGGGAGGAGGAAGCCCTCCGCCAGCCTCCAAACCATGTCGGGAGACAGCGGGATGGCGCGCTGCGCCTCTCCCGCTGTCCCCCGAGTTTGCAGGGCTGGCGATGGGGAGGAGCAGGCTTCTCCCCCCGCCAGCCTTCCAGCCAAGTCGGGGGGACAGCGGGATGGCGCGCTGCGCCTCTCCCGCTGTCCCCCGAGTTTGCGGGGCTGGCGACAGGAAGGAGCAGGCTTCTCCCCCCGCCAGCCTTCCAGCCAAGTCGGGGGGACAGCGGGATGGCGCGCTGCGCCTCTCCCGCTGTCCCCCGAGTTTGCGGGGCTGGCGACGGGAAGGAGCAGGCTTCTCCCCCCGCCAGCCTTCCAGCCAAGTCGGGGGACAGCGGGATGGCGCACTGCGCCTCTCCCGCTGTCCCCCGAGTTTGCGGGGCTGGCGATGGGGAGGAGCAGGCTTCTCCCCCCGCCAGCCTTCCAGCCAAGTCGGGGGACAGCGGGATGGCGCGCTGCGCCTCTCCCGCTGTCCCCCGAGTTTGCGGGGCTGGCGATGGGGAGGAGCAGGCTTCTCCCCCCGCCAGCCTTCCAGCCAAGTCGGGGGACAGCGGGATGGCGCGCTGCGTCTCTCCCGCTGTCCCCCGAGTTTGCGGGGCTGGCGATGGGGAGGAGCAGGCTTCTCCCCCCGCCAGCCTTCCAGCCAAGTCGGGGGACAGCGGGATGGCGCGCTGCGCCTCTCCCGCTGTTCCCCGAGTTTGCGGGGCTGGCGATGGGGAGGAGCAGGCTTCTCCCCCCGCCAGCCTTCCAGCCAAGTCGGGGGACAGCGGGATGGCGCGCTGCGCCTCTCCCGCTGTTCCCCGAGTTTGCGGGGCTGGCGATGGGGAGGAGCAGGCTTCTCCCCCCGCCAGCCTTCCAGCCAAGTCGGGGGGCAGCGGCAAGGACGCGCTGCGTTTCTCCGCTGTCCCGGACGGCTTTCAAAAGCCTGCCTTCAAAAGCTGTCCGGGACAGCGGAGAAACGCGCTGCCTTTCTCCGCTCTCCCGGGAAGGCAGGCAGGGGGGAGCAAAGGCTTTCGCCCCCGCCCGCCTTCAGAAGAGGTCCAGGACCTCTTCTGAAGGCGGGCGGGGGGCGAAAATCTTTGTCCCCCCTGCCTGCCTTCCCAGGGGCTTTTAAATCGCCCCGGACAGCGGAGAAGTCCTCCGCTGTCCCGGGCGATTTTAAAATGCCGCCCGCCAGCATTTTAAGATTGCCCCGGACAGCGGAGAAGTCCTCCGCTGTCCCGGGGTTTTTTAAAATGCTGGGGGTCGGAAGAAAAGCCCTTGTCCCCCCCCCCAGCCTTCAGAAGAGGTCGGGGGACAGACTGCGGGGAGAAATCAGGGTGGGAGTCACGACCGTGAGGCAGGGCTGCCAAGTGTGGCAGAAGAGGACACGGCCATCGCACCTGTCCTTAGGTAGGAGCTTCTTCCGTGTCGACCTGCTGCCCTAAAGTCTTGGCTTTTTTCTTGGCTTTTTGGCGGTTGGCACAGAAGGAAGGCAAGGGGGAGGGGAAAAAATTGAAACTTACACTTTCGTGCGTCCCTCCCGGCGTGACGCTGCGCGCTGACGTCATGGGGCTGTAATGGTGGTGTGCCTCGATATTTTTTTCATCAAACAAGTGTGCCTTTGCCCAAAAAAGGTTGGGAAACACTGATTTACGTAATCTAAGGTTTAGCAGTGTTTTGCATGTGGGAAGCCCACAAGCAGCATTTGAGCACAAAATGTTTGATGTTGTCACTTTTTTATTATTAATATTCTGTTGGGAGCCACCCAGAGTGGCTAGGGAAACCCAGCCAGATGGGCAAGGTATAAATAATAATAAATTGTTGTTGTTGTTATCATTATCACCCCCATCATCATTATTATTATCATTACTATTAGAGGTACCACTGTATCCACACATATACAGAACTAAGAATCTACCTGCAGAAGCCCATGATGTACCAGTAAGTGACCATCTCCCAGCGCTCAAAGACGAAAAAGGAGAGGCAGATGGAGGCACTGCAGTGGGCAGCCAGAGCTAGTGGGGAGCAGTCAGGGAAACTGGCGTCGTAAAGTGAGGCCTGCAGTAGCAGACAGCTCCACATGAACTGAGCTTCTTGCGCTGGCACAGAAAGGTGCCAGACATTTTGAGCCTGGGGGTGAACTGGGAGAGAGAAGAAACCATCCCAACACCAAGGATGAGAGATCAGCCACTCCCCCCTGAGCATTTGCTGGATCAAATGTGATTTAGGTCCAGAGCTGTCAACTTTTCCCTTTTCTTGCGAGGAATCCTATTCGGAATAAGGGAATTTCCCTTAAAAAAAGGAAAACGTTGACAGCTATGTTTAGGTCACAGAGACCCACACCCCAATAGTCGGGGCAATCCAAGATACCAAAGGCATTTACAATGCTTATTAGTAAATTTGAAGGCTCCTTCGGGGGACAGATCAGGCCAGATATAATTCAGTTGTGAGGAACCTTTGACCACCGGGTGTCGCTGAACTACAACTCCCCAGCAAGCATGGTCCACGACCAAGGATGATGGGAGCTGTAGTTCAGTAACATCTGGAGGGACACCAGCTGGTATATTTTAATGAATAAAACAGCAGTGGGTGCCCCTTCTAGCGGCAGGGACGTCGATCCTACGGAGACCACACACATCCCAAGACAGCCTTCTCCACTTTGAACCCAGCTACCGTATTTTTTGCTCTATAGAACACACTTTCCCCCCTCCAAAAATGATGGGGTAATGTGTGTGCGTCTGTGTGCGTCTTATGGAGCAGATGCAGGCTCTCGCTGAAGCCTGGAGAGCGAGAGGGATTGGTGCGCACTGACCCCTCTCGGTCTCCAGGCTTCAGGCAGCTATCCGCAAGCCTTCTGAGCGCAGTGTCGCCAGGCTCTGAAGGCTTGCGGATAGCAGCCAGTTCTGGGGGGCTGGGGAAGCTCGGCCGTCCCCCGTCCCCAGCCCCGCAAGCTCTGGGAGCGGCGGTGAGGTTGCGCGCAATCTTTCCGCTGCTCCTGGACCTGTTTAGGGGGCTGGGATCGGGGGAAGCTCAGGTTTCGCCCGCCCCAGCCCCGCGGCTAAAAACTAAGCCAAGACAGCGAGCAGGAACCACCCCACTCGCTGTCTTGGCTTCTTTGCTCTTTGGGGCTTGGGGGGAAATAAAAATCCCCCCCTAAAAACTAGGTGCGCCCTATGGTCCGGTGCACCCTATAGAGCCAAAAATACAGTACTTTCTCTGGAGTAGAAATGCCGGCCATTCCTGGCCAATGTAGCCCCAGCTACCGCATTTCTTCTGCTACTCCCACTGCTTGGCGACGGGCAGCCCTTGCCTTGAAAAGCTCTGCCACCAGAGGCGGCTTCCGTCTCGACTGACCTGCAGAAAGCAAAGATCCACCAGTACAGGCTGCTATCCCACTGTTCAAAGAGGAAGAAGAGCAACGTGACGGAGGCAGAGGCGTGGGCGCCTGTGGCTGGAGCGGAAAGGAGGCTCAGTCAGGGAGCAACAACGCATGAAGGGCAGGAACACCTTGGGTCCTCCCGGGGCAGCTGTGGGGCATCGGGGCTGGCCTACACAGGGGACGGCAACAAGCCAGAACGTCCGCGTTCCCACGCGGGAACTGCCTACCAGCCTTCCATCCCCAGATGTCGTAGGACTACAACTCCCATCATCCACTGCTAGCTTAGTCAGTGGGTCAGGGATGATGGGCATTGTAGTCCTACGACATCGGGGGACGCAAGGCTGAAGAACGTTGTCTGATGGACTGAGACGTAAGTGGCTTGGCAAAGCGTCCAGGAACGGGCATCCACTGGGCCTCAGCGCCTTCTGATGCCCATCTGCACGTGCATGAGATAACCTGGGAATCTTCTTTTAGCTCTCAGGTTTGGCTCCCTCACTTTGCAGGTCTGACGAGTCCAAGTTGCCCTCTCTGTGGCTTCCCTCTGCCACCCACCCCACAAAGACCCCACGTAACCTACGACCAGTCTGTCCCCTTTTCAAAGGATACAGAGAAGGCTCTGCACATTGTTGAACATGGACACTCCAGAGAGAAAGCCGGCCAACTCCACCGCAAAAAGCCCGAGCGTCACCGACAGGGCAACCACCATCCTGAAGGGAGGAAAACCACAGGGAGGGTTAGGTCTTGTGTCTCTAGAAAACCTGAAATTCCTTCCTGAGCCCAACCTCTGGTTGCGGTACCTCTGATTGCGGAGGCTCATTCGCAACATGAAAAGAGCGCAACCCGCAGTGGCGCGTCTGTGCACACACGGGTTGCGATTCGCCGCTTCTGTACATGCGCATGACATCATTTTGCGAGTCTGCGCATGCGGTGAAACCCAGAAGTAACCCTTTAACCTTTGCTGGTTTTAACCTTTAAAGCCCTATACGGCCTAGGACCCTCGTACCTACGGGACCGCCTCTCCTGGTATGCCCCACAGAGAAATTTACGGTCTGCAAATAAAAACATCCTAAAGATCCCAGGCCACAGAGAAGTTAGGCTGGCCTCAACTAGAGCCAGGGCTTTCTCGGCCACGGCTCCAATCTGGTGGAACGCTCTGTCACAAGAGACTAGGGCCCTGCGGGACCTGACATCTTTCCGCAGGGCCTGCAAGACAGAGCTGTTCCACCAGGCCTTTGGTCAGGGCGCAGCCTGACCCCCTCCTCTGGCAATCTGCACAGAATTTTGCTTGATGGTTGCCATTAATTTGATCTTAATTTGATTTTAATTAATTTTATAATGAATGTTTTTAGAATGTTGGACTATTTTGATTGTTGTTAACCGCCCTGAGCCCAGCTTCCGCTGGGGAGGGCGGGATATAAATAAAATTTATTATTATTATTTATTATTATTTCCGGTACTTCCAGGTTGCCACGGGACGTAACCTAAAAGAACGTAACATGAAGCAAATGTAACATGAGGTATGACTGTACAGTAATTGGTCTCTATCTCCCCACCAAGCGCCCCAATCCTCCCTCCCTCCCTCCCTCTCTCTCTCTCTCTCTCTCTCTCTCTCTCTCTCTCTCACACACACACACACACACACACACACACACACTCTATTTGTTGTTGACATCCATCTGTCTCAGGAGACAATGGAGGACTGCACCTTTGGCGGTCAAGGCAAACTACTGGAAGGTTACAGCGCCTGTAGTGGCTGTAGAGACCAATGCAGGAGAGACATGTTTCATTGCAGGTGGGGCAGATGAGGGCATCCAATTGTGCCAATATAGATGCATCACGGTGTTCTTCCTCTCTGCGCTCCTCCCAGCAGCCATTCCTCCACACGCAGAGAGAAAAGGCAAGCCACAAAGCGAGGGGTGGGGAACCTGAGGCCTCTGGCTGTTGCTTGGACCACAGCTTCTATCAGTCCCAGCCAGCATGGGCAATGGTGGTCATGGATGATTTGGGACTTGTTAAGTCAGATATGCAGATGACACAACCTTGATGGCAGAAAGTGAGGAGGAATTAAATAACCTTTTAATGAGGGTGAAAGAGGAAAGTGCAAAATAGGGTCTGAAGCTCAACATCAAAAAAATGAAGATCATGGCCACTGGTCCCATCACCTCCTGGCAAATAGAAGGGGAAGAAATGGAGGTAGTGAGAGATTTTACTTTCTTGGGCTCCATGATCACTGCAGGTGGTGACAGCAGTCACAAAATTAAAAGACGCCTGCTCCTTGGGAGAAAGGCGATGGCAAACCTAGAAAGCATCTTAAAAAGCAGAGACATCACCTTGCCAACAAAGGTCCATATAGTAAAAGCTATGGCTTTCCCGGTTGTGATGTAAGGAAGTGAGAGCTGGACCATAAAGAAGGCTGATGGCCGAAGAATGGATGCTTTTGAATTCTGGTGCTGGAGGAGACTCTTGAGAGTCCCATGGACTGCAAGAAGATCGGACCTCTCCATCCTTAAGGAAATCATCCCTAAGTGCTCACTGGAAGGACAGATCCTGAAGCTGAGGCTCCAATACTTTGGCCACCTCATGAGAAGATAAGACTCCCTGGAAAAGACCCTGATGCTGGGAAAGATGGAGGGCGCAAGGAGAAGGGGACGACAGGGGACGAGATAGTTGGATAGTGTTCTCGAAGCTACCAGCATGAGTCTGACCAAACTGCGGGGGGCAGTGGAAGACAGGAGTGCCTGGCGTGCTCTGGTCCATGGGGTCACGAAGAGACGGACAAGACTAAACGACTAAACAACAAGTTGAAAGCAGGCAATAAAAGAGGGGTAGGATAGAGGTTTATAAAATTATGGTGTCATGCATTGGCCGGGAATCGAACCCGGGCCTCCCGCGTGGCAGGCGAGAATTCTACCACTGAACCACCAATGCAATACGATCTGGCCTGGAATTTCTTAGCAAATATGCCAAGTATGAAGGACATTAGAGCCCTAGGCAAACACAAGCTCCTCTTGAAGGCTAATTGTCTGGAATTTCCCACTGCAAAAAAATATAATTGGCCCATCTTGTTGCCTGCCTTTATTTTTAACCCTCCACCACTTTTAAAAAAAGAAGCAGTAGCCTTTCCCTTGAGTGCACATTTAAAGCGCCATCAGCCTTGGCAGCAAGAGGCAACAGACTGATCCGTGGCCAAGTTTGTCAGTCCTCGGATGAGAAGAGGCAGCCTATAATCAGCTCCAGCAGCAGTCCTGCTCCTTCTCTTCTCACGCCATCCCGCCCCCACCCCTTCAGGGCTTTAATCTAAACCTGGATTTACGGCTGCTGTCAACTAGGTGGAGCAGCGGCCACATCTGCTGTGAAGACAGCAAGCTCCCAAGCCTTTTGCGGGACAGAGAGGTGCCATTATCTGGTGCTGTGCTGTTTTTCTTGTATGTTTTAAACAGATTTTTAATAGGTATATGGTCTGAATTCTATCGGTGTCCTTAATGATCACTTTTTCTACGTTTTCAGCAGTTCTCGTTTATAATCTGAAAAGGTTAGGGTATAAATAATTACAGCATCAGCGTCATCCAGCGCTGACGTTTGCTAGATGATGAAAAACATGAGGAGCTGGGAGACATCAGCACTCTCAGCAGCTACAGAGAGAGAAGGGCGATGGAACACCAATGTGAGGTCACACACAGAGAGAGAGAGAGATAGCACAGATTCATAAATCCACATTTTAAAAGGAAACCTTTCAGACTATGAATGTTATTAGATAGCCAAAAGGAACAGGGCAGAGGAAGGCGGGGAACACATATTTCTCTGTCATTATCAGCTTGCTTTTTGGGGCTGATAATATACATATTTTCCTAATATTTATATCCCACCTTTCTGAAAGCAATCAAAGTGCCTTACAAATAAAACAGAACAAAGCAACATTCAGCTAATCTGAAAACCTAACAACTGGGGCAACCCAGTCAGACAGGTGGGGTATAAGTAACAGATTACTATTAATAATATTATTATTAACAAGCTTTAAAAGATGCAGCGGGATCTAAGTCCTTATTTTAAATACATGTTCTGGAAAAGCCTACAAAAATAAATCAGCGTATTTCTCTTGGGCGCCTGCTTCAAGATATGGCCACTGCAACCAAAAACCTTTTTAAAAGCATAAAAAAACACCCGAAGAGCAGCAGAAGCACCCAGAGAAGGGCTGTAGCAGAGAAAGTCCCAGGCAGAGCACTTACTCTGTGTCTTGGTTCTCAAACTCCTCCTGGGTGCACTGGAGAGGCAGGGAAGCGCGGACATTGTTTTCCTGGATTGCAGAAGACAGAGAAACCACCATTTGGACCATGCATTCACCCATCACAAGAACAAGGTAGCAGTAGCCTCATAACCTCTTTACTACTGCACCAGTTCCATTATGCTTTATCTATTTTGTATTTACAGTGATACCTCAGGTTAAGCACTTAATTCGTTCCGGAGGTCCGTTCTTAACCTGAAACTGTTCTTAACCTGAAGCACCACTTTAGCTAATGGGGACTCCTGCTGCTGCTGCACCGCCGGAGCACGATTTCTGTTCTCATCCTGAAGCAAAGTTCTTAACCTGAAGCACTATTTCTGGGTTAGCAGAGTGTGTAACCTGAAGCGTATGTAACCTGAGGTGCCACTGTATTTACATTTATATCCCACCTTTCCTCCTAGGAACTCCAGGTGGTGCACAGAGTTTCCCCCACTTTATCCTCCCAACAAACCCTGTGAGATAGGCTGAGAGGCCGTGACTGGCCCAAGGCCACCCAGTGGGCTTCATGGGCGAGTGGGGATTTGAACCCTGGTCCCCCCTCAGATCCTAGTCCAGGGGTCAGCAGACTTTTTCAGCAGGGGGCCGGTCCACTGTCCCTCAGACCTTGTAGGGAGCTGGACTATATTTTGAACAAAAAAATAATGAATGAATTCCTATGCCCCACAAATAACCCAGCGATGCATTTTAAATAAAAGCACACATTCTATTCATGTAAAAACACCAGGCAGGCCCCACAAATAACCCAGAGATGCATTTTAAATAAAAGCATTGTAAAAACATGCTGATTCCCGGACTGCCCACGGGCCGGATTTAGAAGGCGATTGGGCCAGATCCGGCCGCCAGGCTTTAGTTTCCCTACCCATGTCCTAGTCCAACACTCTAACTACTACACCCACACTGGCTCTCACCCTGTTCCCATCCCGTTCTTCTGTGGCAAGAAATAGAGGTACCCGAAGAAGCAGGAACATTCAGAGGTGTGACAAAATCAAGAGAGGTCAGCAGAATTATTGTGCGGTCCAAATGTTAGGCTGTTCGCTACAACACTTCACATGTGGTGGGAGTGACAATGCCATTCCCTCTCAGTACTTGAACGAGCTCCAGGTTTCTTGCTTCCCAGAATCCCTTTCTCTCTAGAGCAGTTGGAACTCCCAAAATATTATGTATTATGCGTTTTCATTTCATAGTTTTGTGCCATGAACCGCCTTGTAAACGTCAAATCAAGAATAGTACAGTGGTACCTCGGTTTACGAGTCCTGTTTACAAACTACAGTGTTACCTCGGGTTAAGAACTTAATTCGTTCCAGAGGTCCATTCTTAACCTGAAACTGTTCTTAAGCTGAAGCACCACTTTAGCTAATGGGGCCTCCCGCTGCCGCCGCGCCATGATTTCTGTTCTCATCCTGAAGCAAAGTTCTTAACCCGAGGTACTATTTCTGGGTTAGCGGAGTCTGTAACCTGAAGCGTCTATAACCCGAGGTACTACTGTATTCGGTTTACGAACTCCGCAAAACCGGAAGTGATGTTCCATTTTGTGAGCTTTACCTTGGTCTACGAATGGAAGCCGAACGGTCGAAGGGCACCGGCGGCGGGAGGCCTCATTAGGGAAAGAGTGCCTTGGTTTATGAACAGATTTGGTTTAAGAACAGATTTGGTTTAAGAACGGATTTGGTTTAAGAACGGACTTCAGGAACGGATTAAGTTCGTAAACCAAGGTACAACCGTATACAAATTTAATAAATAATAATAAATCATTGCTTCCGTCCAGCATGGCCCTGTGAAGGGCACCAGGTTGGGAAAGGGTTCTCAAAGTGTGGCGTGGCGCCAACTTGAGAAATGCCCAGGGTTGCCAGGGGAAAGAGCAAACTCCTATCTCGCCTCTTCCTGCCACCCCGTGTGCCTCTTAAGGGGGTCAGCACACAAACATGGGCACCCCACCCTCCTCGCATGCCATCTATGAGGGCCAACAATATAATCTCTATTTCACCCACCAATCCTTGAACTAAAATCGCATTCCTGCCCCATCCCTGCGAGGCATTTGCTCTCAGAAGGCCATATTTAACAGCGCCAGGCAAACTGCCCGTCTTGGGCAAAGGCTGGAATCGGGGTCTTATTTTTGTTGACGCTTACCGTATTTTTCGCTCTATAGGACGCACTCGACCATAAGACGCACCTAGTTTTAGAGGGGAAGAACAAGAAAAAAACAATTCTCTCCCTCTCTGTGCAGTGCCTCTCCAGCAAAGCGAGGCCAGGAGAGCAAGAAGGATCGGGCGGCTATCCCTGAAGCCAGGAGAGCGAGAGGGGTCGGTGCGCACTGACCCCTCTCGCTCACCTGGATTCAGCGAAAGCAACGCTGCGCTCCGGAGGCTTCGTGTTGCTTTCACTGAAGCCATGGAGCCTGTATTCGCTCCATAAGATACACACACATTTCGCCTTAATTTTTGGAGGGGGAAAAGTGCGTCTTATAGAGCGAAAAATATGGTACTTGTGGGAGACAGAAGCTCTTCTTTGGAAAGCATAAGGCCCATCACAGTGTTAAAAAAAGAAATAGGAGCACGTTGAGAAGGGGAAGGGATGGAGTTTGGAGGCTGGGATTGGGTTTCTCACCCTGGACCAGAAGATGGTGATGACGATGACCAAATGGGCCGTGAGGGTCAGGAATCGTGAGGGAACCAGTCCGGTGACCAAAGGCATTGTCTCATCCAAAAAGTGAGAAATCCTGGCAGTAAAAGACAAGAGAGAGGCAGGAGAGACATCAGTAGGAACCCAAGAACCTGACTGCTGAATCAAGCAAAAGTCTGTGTGTGTGTGTGTTTGTGTGTATGTTAGTCTAGCATCCATTTCTGACAGTGGCTAACCAAATGCTTATAGGAAACTTGCAAGCAAGACCCTGTTCAGAGGCAGAAAGCCTTCATGACTAGTAGCCACTGATAGCTTTACAATCCTCCATGAATTTGAATCCTCTTTCAAAGCCATCCAATATGATGGCCGTCACTGTCTCTTGTGGGAGCAGATTCTACCATTTACGTGCTAGGTGAAGAAAGTACGGGTTTAGCAACAGAGAGTGCCGAAATAAATAATAATAAATTTTTATTTATATCCCGCCCTTCCCAGTTCAGAAACCGGGCTCAGGGCAGCTAACAACAAATTTAAAACACTTAATTGTAAAAGCAGCATAAAATACAGTATAAAAACATGAATAAGAATAAAATTCAAAGTTCAGAAATCAATATAGGGGAAATCCATCCAATAAACATTAGATAATCACCAGGGCTAGCTGGCTGAATTAGTCCTACTTGGGCCAGTGAGGAGGCCAGGGGAGAATTAGCTGTGGGGTCTCGGAGCGGGTAATCTTCATAAAAAGGGAGTGGGAGGGAAGAGAAGGGAAATAAAAGATCAGGCTGGATTCAAATTCAAGGCCAGGCAGAACAGCTCTCTCTTACAGGCCTGGTGGAAGGAGGTTAAATCCTGAAGGGCCTTAGTCTCATGGGACAGAGCATTCCACCAGGTTGGAGCCATCACTGAGAAGGCCCTGGCCCTGGTGGAGGATAGTCTGACTTCCTTAGGGCCCAGGACCTCTAAACTATAGTTATTCATGGACCTTAAGGTCCTCTGCAAGGCAGACCAGGAGAGGCGGTCCCGTAAATACGAAATCAATTCATTCATTCTGTGACAAAAGAAAGGTATCATCCTTTGTTTGACCCCACCATGCAGAACAGGGATAGCCAACATGTGCCCTCCAGATGTGGAGGGACTCCAACTCCCATCAGCCCCGGCCGGCATGGCCAAATGGTCAAGGATGCTGGGAGCTGGAGTCCCCAAGCATCTGGAGGGTAACGCATTTTCTGCTTCCGATTTAATACGTCCATCTGTAAACAAAGCAAATATTAAGCACTAAAATGGTCCATGAGCAGCACAAAATTAGATCCACAAACCTCAACTGCAGCAAACGACAATAAAATATAGGATTGCTGCAACACAGCAAACAAAACCAGTTTTCCACCAATCACTATGAAAACATAGGTTGTGTTTCCCCCTAAGATCTGTTCTATGCGGTTTTTATAAAAAGTGCCTTGCCAAGTACATTCAGGCAGCATCTTTTATTGCACATAAAACTGTATTTTAAAAGCGGCAAAACTTTTAGAGACCAGGGCCCTGCGGGAATCAGATTTCTTTCCGCAGGGCCTGTAAGACAGAGTTGTTCCGCCTGGCCTTTGGCTTAGAATCAGTTTGATTCCCTCCCCCTCTTTCTTTTTCCTTTCTCCTCCTATGAACAGACTGCATCCTAATGTTTTAATGTTATATCACAATCTTTTAAATTGTATTTTAATCAACTTGTTTTTATTATTGGTTGTTAGCCGCCCTGAGTCCGGTCTTGGCTGGGGAGGGCGGGGTATAAATAAATTATTATTAATTATTATTATTATTATTACAACAAGCAATCTAAAATCCTTTAAAAAGTTGGGGTGGGAGGGTGAGGGGTCCACCCTGCTTGCACCAGAAAGAGGTCATACGCTTCCCCCCCACCATCTCCTTAATTGATTAGACACCAAAAGAGGTGCAAAGAGGGTCGCACGACCCTCGCCCCATGTCAGGTAGGCACAAATGCGCATGCGCCCTTAATCCCGCCTCAAACAATTAATTTGAAAAACGACAGAGCAGTTATACCCCCCCCCCTGAATTTCGCCTACAACGACAATATCAAGCCTCCCCCCACTGCACCCCCGTCACCCGCCAACCATTTCGGCCCCAAGCTCGATATACGCGAGCGCTGCATACCGCCCCTCGGGCTTAGGGCCTCGCCGCTAGGCCTCACCGTTGCCCCTGACAACCGCTTCGGAAGCCTCGAAGCTTCTTTTTCCCATCGCGAGAGCTTGAGATCACGGGCGAGTCTGAGCCGGCCATTTTGCCTGAGGGCAAAAGGCTGCCGTTTAACCCTTTACTTGCCGTATTGTTCTCACCAGCTTTTCTGAACCCGCTCGGAAAAAAGTCGGTTTCTCCCACCGCCTCCGCAGCGACTACGAATATATGTGATAGATTTAGGGCAGGAGCTTAAAAAGCATTCACATATCCAAAGGGGGAGGGTGAAATGAAGCATGATGCTGCATTGCAAAGCAGCCAAGGCCTTCATTGTTATTTTCCCCTTTTCTATGGACCCCCAATGGCCCAGGGGGAAATGCAGGAAAATGCCAGCTTCTGAATATTTGCAATCGTTTTTATTTGCAGCTGTTTTCCCTCTTGCTTAGACATTTTGCAAACCATAGCAGCTCATTTTCCCCTTGCAAAACTTGTCAGAAAGAAAGAGGAAGGAAAAGGAAAGAAAAGAAAAGAAAAGAAAAGAAAAGAAAAGAAAAGAAAAGAAAAGAAAAGGCGATCCAACGAATTTTCTTCCCAACACCGATTATCTACTTTTGGATATGGTAATAGCAGCGGTTATACGGAGCTGTGATGGCCGAGTGGTTAAGGCGTTGGACTTGAAATCCAATGGGGACTCCCTGCGTAGGTTCGAATCCTGCTCACAGCGTGCTTATTTTGCGCGAGGTTTTGCTAGCAGAATCCCATTTAAACCGCTCGCCTTTCTCCTCTCCCCCCTCCAGCTGGAAGAACAGACGACCAACAAGCTGCGCCGATGCGAATTCGCTACCACTAATAATTATTAGCCCACGTTTCCGCTCTCATTTGCCGCAGGTGGTTAAAATGGGGTGTGTTTTTCCATTGCATCTTGCTAGATTAAATCAACGGGTGTCACTGCCCCCCCCCCAGATTTCATGCAGTAGGACAAACATACAGAAAGAGAGCAAAATTCAAAAGCAGAAAAAGCAAAGCTGGAAAACTCCAGCCTTGGAAATTCATCACACCCAACCGGTTTGTTTGCTAGATTTTTATTTCTAGCAAAGCAGCAGCTCCAGCTGCAACGCATTGCAAACCGCGTAAGTCCCCAAACTTCGAGCGGGAATTTCTTTAACCGATTCAAGTAGGTAAACCTATTTTGATTTTTGGAAAACACCCGGAAGGAGAAGCAGCATCCCTGACTTTCATTTTGTTAAATTACGATTATTGTTTGAACGCCAAGCAAAAACACCTGGAGATGCCGGGGATTGAACCCGGGGCCTCGTACATGCGAAGCACGCGCTCTACCACTGAGCTACATCCCCCTCCGGCCTCTTGCAGCTTCCGCTGACGCCTCTTTGTACTGGCAATCTGCAGCCGTCATTGCAACCTTTGCAATCTGCCCTTTGCACAAAGCAGGGGAACTAACGATGTTTTTAACTCTTGTATCCGCCACCCGCCCCTTCCAACCCGCTTCCTCTACATTTGCGTCAAGAAATCCTTTTGTTTTACCCAGCAAAAGGCGGAGAGGAGGCCCAGGTCCCTGAGCAAGTGCAGAGCGCCCTGAACAGGCGTGCACGAAATGGCCATCTTGCAACGGTGCATTGCACGTTTGCAGCCCTTTAGCTGCACGCAATAGTTTTCCACGTAAATGAGAGCACGTAAATAATTCTTGCTCTGCCCGATCTCACTTTTAAGAGTTTCCAGCCCCCTGAAAAGAATCGAACTGCGTTCTTGTTTTGTTTGCATCTATACATAGTGAGATTACAGAGCGGGCAGCCCGTTTGCCAAGTGGCGCCGTGGCTTAGTTGGTTAAAGCGCCTGTCTAGTAAACAGGAGATCCTGGGTTCGAATCCCAGCGGTGCCTTTTTTTTCTTTTTTAAGAAACCTCCCCTGTACCCCAAAATATACTGCTTTAAAACAAACAAAGTTTAAAAAGCACGGCGTGCAGGAAAAAATAATAATACTCAACAGCATTTCATGCTTTCTAACCATCCTTTCGCATTGCTTGCTATTGCACGCCCGTCTTGCAAGAACAACAACTTCTGAGTCTGCTTTGGCGATCGCCTGAAGCCGAGCGGAGCGATCGACAAGGAGTTTTTAAATCCCCTCCTCCTTTCTCCATCCAGACAGTTGTCGAGCTTAAAAAAAGCAAACATAACCAGGATTCAAACCCGGAGATCTGAAAGGAAGGAATTTGCCTGCGATGCACACTTTGCCTGGGGCTACTCGGCGAGGAAATAATGCAAGGTTGGGATTGTGGCGCGTGGGGAATTATTTTGGGGACAGAAAAAGAAACTGAGAATTTTTTTTTAAAAAAAAATGCAAGTTGCATTGGCCGGGAATCGAACCCGGGCCTCCCGCGTGGCAGGCGAGAATTCTACCACTGAACCACCAATGCCATCCGCGGGAAATGCTTTTCCCGAAGCATCTATAAGATCGCTCTCGCTGTCTGCAACAGTAAACTCCCGAGTTTTGAGTTGCAGAGCATGTGAAGGAATGAGCAGGAAGTGGATCTGGATCTACAGGGTGGATCTCTGGGTGGCCTGCCGTACTCACTGGCGAACGTTTCCCCCTTTTAAGCAACAAGCAACCCACCTGCAACAAGCAACCCCACCCACCTGCCTCCCATAACTGTGATAATTGAAGATAATTCGGGGTATCCAGAAAGAGGCATTTGCCTGGGAGGGCTGTGAACTCTGCTTGGTTCAGGTGCAGTGCACAGATCCCTGGATTCAGCAAATTTTTAATCCCAAATGCATGTCTTCTGCACAAAAGCTCTGATTGATGGATCTCAGGACAGAGGCTAAAAGCAGTTCAGAAATGAGTGTTTTTGAATCCCTGTGTGGCCGACCCTCTCCACTAGGCTTGAGCAGAGACTAACTCTGCCTTAAGGAACTGGTGCCCCAGCCCCAATATGTTGATGGACTACAACTCCCATCATGCTGGCCTGGGCTGATGGGACTTGGAGTCCAACAGCATCTGTCCACAGCGCCTCTCCACCACCGCTAACCCTCTCCCTTTGGGGAATTTGCCAGAGACTACTGCAGCCAACACCCACCCATCAAGATGTTTTGGACTACAACTCCCATCAGCCCCTGACTTTGTGGTGCTGGAAGGCCAGATGATTCCGCGGAGAATGCATAGCACTTGAAACAAGTGAATTTTGTGGTGTTGTGATATGTGGGATGGACCGTTTGCACCGCTCAGTGCATGGATGTATTGGGAAGTTTTCATGTTTGATGATGCTTTTATAATTTCTTGGAAGCCGCCCAGAGTGGGTGGGGTACAATTATTATTATTATTATTATTATTATTATTATTATTATTATTATTAAAGCAGCAGATAAGACCAGGGCATTCCTCTGTATTAAAACACACGCCCTACATAGAAAATGAAGACACACACATTTTTTTCCCCTTTTTTTGGTATCAGAGAGAAAACCATTTATTTAAAAATCAAGCCAGGATCCAGAAATATTCTGCCTTGGGTTTCTTCAAAAAGAGAAGCAGCCCTCCGCTCTAGGGAATATACATAAATTCAGCAGACAAGAACATCTTAAGGAAAAGAAAACACCTCGCCAATTTCCCCCACCACCCAGTTGCTGGATTAGGCCACTCCAGGCCTAATCCACAGTTATAGTCCAGGTTCATTGCATTGCAGGGCGTTGAGCCAGATATCCCTTGGGATCCTAATTATGAGATGTCAAAGAGCATTCTTTGTCAATCAGTACAGGGAAAGGAAGGGAATCGAGCGCCACCCCAGAAAAGAGAGGCCCTATCCAAAAAAAAACCCACCACATTGGACAACATACCATATTTTTTTGCTCTATAAGACGCACCAGACCACAAGACGCACCTAGTTTTTGGAGGAGGAAAACAAGAAAAAAAATATTCTGAATGTCAGAAGCCAGAACAGCAAGAGGGATCGCTGCGCAGTGAAAACAGCAATCCCTCTTGCTGTTCTGGCTTCTGGGATAGCTGCGCAGCCTTCATTCGCTCCAGAAGACGCACACACATTTCCCCTTACTTTTTAGGAGGGGAAAAGTGAGTCCTATGGAGCAAAAAATGCGGTAAAACCCATAATATACAATATATAGAGAATATAATATAAATTTATGAGGAGGCGGAAATCTACCACCACCCCAGATAAGAGAGACCCCATCCCAAAAAAAAAACAACACCACATTCGACAACATAAAACCCATAATATACAATATATAGAGAATCTAATATAAATTTACAAGGGGGTTTTAGAGGGGAGGGGAGGACCCTTCAAGGCCAGGGCCTCCATACGTTCAGCGCCTGGGGGGACTGCGGCGAGGAGTTCCGCGTTTCCGAGAGTTTGTTCTGCTGCGCCCGGCTGCAGCTGCCCTGCTGGGCCGACCCCCCGAGTCGGGCCTGCAGTCCTTGGCTGGCCGGGTAGGTGGAGGAAGGTGGGTGCAGGACGTAGGGGGTCCCACCGAGTGGGGGGCTGCACCCGGCGAAGACATCTGGGCTGTATCGCTGCTGCAGCTCGTAGCTGGGGGTGGGGGCGGCCGGTGGGGGCCGGTGGACTTCCCTCCGTGGGCTGGCTGTGATCTTCTCCATGCAATGGCAGATGTGCTCCATCAGGTAGGCCTTTTTCCCCGTGCAGATGCCCGGACTGGCCCGGAGGAAGTGGGTGGCTTGGGTCAGGCATTCCCGGTAGCCGCTGTGATACCTTTGCAGGAGGGCATCTTCCTTGTGTTTGGTCTCTGTGGTGTATGCAGCAAGAAGTGTGGAATAAAGAAAGAGGGAGGAAGAGAAATGACAACAGTTTAGAGATCCGCTGGGCAACTTGCAAGCACACCTCTCAGGGTCCCAGACTGGCAGGGCGGCCCCCGAAAACAGGTTATTTGGTTTCCCTCCCTTTCCTTTTTTTTTTAAGAGAGAAAGAGAAAAATCCCAGGCCATTGGAGACCATGTTGAGGACAGAAATCACGATTGTGTAAAAGGGTTTTGAGAGGTGGGGGCCCAGAAATTCACCACAAACCTTCGTCTTTATGGGTTTGCTAACCCATAAACCTAGAAAGCATCTTAAAAAGCAGAGACATCACCTTGCCAGCAAAGATCCGTATAGTTAAAGCTATGGTTTTCCCAGTAGTGATGTATGGAATTGAGAGCTGGACCATAAAGAAGGCTGATCGCCCAAGAATGGATGCTTTTGAATTCTGGTCCTGGGGGAGACCCTTGAGAGTCCCATGGACTGCAAGAAGATCAGACCTCTCCATTCTGAAGGAAATCAGCCCTGAGTGCTCACTGGAAGGACAGATCCTGAAGCTGAGGCTCCAGTACTTTGGCCACCTCATGAGAAGAGAAGACTCTCTGGAAAAGACCCTGATGTTGGGAAAGATGGAGGGCACAAGGAGAAGGGGACGATGGAGGACGAGATGGTTGGACAGTGTTCTCGAAGCTACCAGCATGAGTTTGACCAAACTGCAGGAGGCAGCGGAAGACAGGAGTGCCTGGCGTGCTCTGGTCCAGGGGGTCACGAAGAGGCGGACACGACTAAACAACAACAGGAATATAGCCAAAGGCTTTGTTGTGCCAATGGTCCATCTAGCTTAGTAGTGGCTGGCAGCAGCTCTCCAGGGTTTTGAGCAGTAAGTCTCCTCCCAACCATACCTGGAATTCGAACTCAGGACCGTCTGCATGCAAGGCAGATGTTCTGCCGCTCAGCTACAGCCCTTGCTCGACACTGAGGTCCAGCGCCGAGGGCCTTCTGGCGGTTCCCTCACTGCGAGAAGCCAAGCTACAGGGAACCAGGCAGAGGGCCTTCTCGGTGGTGGCGCCCGCCCTGTGGAACGCTCTCCCACCAGATGTCAAAGAGATAACTACTTGACATTTAGAAGATATCTGAAGGCAGCCCTATTCAGGGAAATTTTTAATGTGTGGCATTTTGATGTATTTTGAATCTTCGTTGGAAGTTGCCCAGAGTGGCTGGGGAAGCCCAGCCAGATGGGCGGGGTACAAAAAATAAATTATTATTATTATCCGCACCAGAAATGTCAACTACCTTGGAGAGTGATGCGGAAGGGAGACCCATTAAAATATGCTCATACATTAGATAGGGTTTCCAAGAGGTTTCCCCGGTGCTGGGGCCTGTTTCCTCATGATACCTGTGCCTTAAACAGTTAGGAAGGAAGCTGAAATTCAGGAGAGGGCATATTGCTACACCTTTGTGCCGGGAAAATATTTTCTCCAATAGATTTATTGGCAGCTGTAGTTCAAAACATCTGATTATGGCAGGGCCCGATGGATCTAGCTGGTGTGCCTCACAGCCAGCCGAGAATTCCACACAGGGATTCTACAACCCCTCACCCACGCATCAGAGCTCTTTTGAAACAACGGGATATGGAGTTGACTGACCCACCATACATTTAAAGCACATAGCTTCATCCCCCCACGTGCCCCCTAAAATATCCTGGAGTCTGTAGTTCACCCCCCACAGAACAACAATTCCCAGCACCCTTTGCAAACTACAGTTCCCAGGATTCCTTGGGGAAAGGGTAGTACTTTAAATGCCTAATGTGCAAACCACTTGACAACACTCATTGAGTGTCAGATTTCCAAATAGGCACTGAAGGCACCGGTTTATGGGCTCCATGCCTTTTTAGAGGTGTTGCGACGATGGATCAAAATATAACACCGGTCTTGAAAGACCTACATTGGCTCCCAGTACGTTTCCGAGCACAATTCAAAGTGTTGGTGCTGACCTTGAAAGCCCTAAACGGCCTCAAAGGCCCAGGATACCTGAAGCAGCGTCTCCACCCCCATTGTTCAGCCTGGACACTGAGGTCCAGCACTGGCGGTTCCCTCCCTGCGAGAAGTCAAGTTACAGGGAGCCAGGCAGAGGGCCTTCTCCGTGGTGGCGCCCGCCCTGTGGAACACCCTCCCACCAGATGTCAAAGAGAACAACAACTACCAGACTTTTAGAAGACATCTGAAGGCAGCCCTGTTTAGGGAAGCTTTTAATGTTTGATGTATTACAGTATTTTAATATATATTTTTTGGAAGCCGCCCAGAGTGGCTGGGGAAGCCCAGCCAGATGGGTGGGGTATAAATAATAAATTATTATGATTATTATATTGATTTGATCATGGAAGAAAATTACAATCAAGCCAAGCAGAAGCTTCAAGATGATTTGCGAGGGGGCCTCTCGAGATTTCGACTGCCCCAGGGCAAATTCAACTACTAGGAAGTTAAACCTGTTTTAAAAAAAGCAACCTGGGGAGACTGTTATTCCACACCTAAGTCCCTCACTCCCTTTCCCGAAAAGCCTTTCCATTTCTCCGGAGGGTTGTTTTCTAAAGTAGCAACAATAATAAAAGTAAAAAAAAGTAAAAACAACAACAACAACAACAACAATAATAAAATAAATAATAAAACAACGATACAAGAAACGTTATACCTGATAAAGGCTGTGTCTTCAAAAACTGAACTGTTTTTTGCAAAATTTCTGCCTTTTCCACTTTGGGGTTTTTAAGTCTCTGCAGTGGGGAGAAAAAAACAAGACAAAAGAAGAGGGTGGGAGAAAAAAACGGGGAAGGAAAGTAGGGGTGAAAATAAAATATTCTTTGTTTGATTTGCGGGGGGCGGGTTGGGGCTTTAAAACAGGAGGCGGGCAACGAGAGAGTTAGGCTTCAGCTAGCTGGGTCTCAAACTCTTGGTGAGTTAGGGACCTGCGGAAAGACAGGCTCCAGGCCCAGCCTCCACAGCTTTGCAGGATATCTTCAGGAGAAGAAAAGGCTCCGGTGGAAACCCTACACAAATCCGGAGTGGAGTCCCTAAAACTGTTGGATGGAGCCTTGTTCGCCTCCTTCCGGCAACTCCTGCAGCCAGGCTGGTGCCAAACGTCTTGCTCTCTTTTCTTTTGGACCACATCAGCCAAGCCGAGAGGGGGGGTCTTGTCATATGAGCAGCCCGGGACCTCCAGACACACACACTGCCCAGACTTGCGCACTTTGGTGCTGCAACGCAGCAGTTTGGCTTCACCCCCGGAGGCGCACTCCATTGCCTCCCCAGACAGACCGATGCCAACGACAACGACAAACCAAAACCCTGCATTCACAGCACATTTCCACCCCATTCCCCTTCCCAGAGAATCCTGGGAACCATCCTTTCCCTCCCACCCATCCCTGCAGAACTACAATTCCCAGCACCCGGTACGAACTACAGTTCCCAGGCTTCCTTGAGCGGGTGCTTTAAATGTGCTGCATATAAGCAGCCTGAGAGAGGGAGAGATGGGGCCACTCCCCTTCCCAAAATATCCTGGGAACCATCGTTTCCCTCCCTGCAAAACTACAATTCCCAGCACCCAGTATGAACTACAGTTCCCAGGCTTCCTTGAGCGAGCGCTTTAAATGTGCTGCATATAAGCAGCCCGAGAGAGGGAGAGATGGGGGCCACTCCCCTTCCCAAAAAATCCTGGGAACCATCCTTTCCCTCCCTGCAAAACTACAATTCCCAGCACCCAGTACGAACTACAGTTCCCAGGCTTTCTTGAACTGATGCTTTAAAAATGTGCTGCATGTGAGCAGCCCGAGAGAGGGAGAGATGGGTCCCTTGCCCTTACCTCGTCCTGGGTGGCTTCGAAAAGCAAGACCCGCAGCCGGTCGAGGCTTTGATTCATCCTGTCCCTACGCCTCTTCTCCATCAGGGGCTTCAGCAACTGCAGAAAGAGAGAGGTTGTGGGGCAGGAGGGGCAGGCCAGGCGGTGGGGAAGGAGGAGAGGCGTGGCGGGGCAGGGGATGGAGGAGAAGGGAGAGAACAGAGAGAGCTTTTGAAACAGAAAAGCGGATTCCCACGCCGAGAGAGGGCCCGATTCTGCTCTGAGCTCCAGCTTTTGGTGGGGGCAGAGTTGGAAGGGGGGGGAAAGGGACCCCCGAATGTCATCCATCCGAACCCCCCGCTGCCAGGCAGGGAGAGGAAGCGAGCCTCTCCACCGAGAGGGGAGTTGAGAGCAGAATCCTGCCCTCGCGGGGCCCACCTGCCTGCCAGCCAGCCAGCCCGGGTGCAACTGGTACCTTCTTCTCGTCTTTGCGGTCCCACTTTTGGCTAGTCATGGTCATCACTTGCAGGAGCCAAAAGGATTGAGGACTTGGGTCTCTCCTGCGCGCTGGGCTTCTTCTTGGCTTGTGGATCCGGGACAGAAACACGAATCCCCTCTCTTTCTCTCTCTCCTATCCCGCTCTTCAAAGGCACCGGGGTCCCTTTTATATCCTCCCTTCCCGCCCCTCCCACGCCCAACCTCCCCCGCATCCCAATTCGAAAGGAAAGTTCGCACCTTCATCCTTCCTTTGATCTCCGCGTTCCATCCTGGGAGATGGAGCGTGTCGCGCACACTTGCAACTCCAGCCGCTGCTAGGAGGGGGGAAAGGGAAAGTTGGGAGATTCTCCTCCACATTTCCTTATCTCTTTCTGAGTTGAAGAGAAGAGGAACCCTTCTATAGATCTTTTAAATTCTACTGCTAGGGAAAACCTAGCAGGTACCCAGGAGAGGAGATGCCTGGAACCACGTTGGGGAAGTTTTTCTTAAAATATATATTCATTTTACTTTTTCAGTCATTACATACATCTCAATTTCTTAATATTCCTTCCTCCCTCCTCTCCAGGCCTTCCCCCAATTTCTGGTTTGTTTCTCTTTTCACCCGCTTTGCTATCTCCTAACAGGAAAAAGTTATTCATAACATAACATCAAGCCTAAAAAACATAAAAATAAAATTAAATACACTATAATGTATTGCAGGTACCCAGGAGAGGAGCCACTTTCGGGAAGTTAAAAAATAAATTTAAAAATTACATTTTTCTTTTTCATTCATTACATACATCTCAATTTCTTAACGTTCACTATATATTCCTCCCTCCCTCCTCTCCAGGGCTTCCCCCAATTTCTGGTTTGTTTCTCTTTTCACCCACTTCGCTATCTCCTAACAAGAAAAAAGTTATTAATAACATAACATCAAGCCTCAAAACATAAAAATAAATTTAAATACATTATAATATTTCCCTATTTTCTAAACATTTTCTAATGCTAATAATGTGAATGTTTCTTTAAATCCTGCCATCAAGTCATAGCTGTCAAGTTTTCCCTTTTCTTGCGAGGAATCCTATTTGGAATAAGGGAATTTCCCTTTAAAAAAGGGAAACATTGACAGCTATGAGTCTAATATAAATGGTTCCCATTCTTTTTCAAAGTCACTGTCGTCCTTTTTCTCTTAATTTATCTGTCATAAATTTGCCAGTTCTGCATGGTTCATCAACTTCTATTTTTTTAATTTTTTTGCCAGCTCTTCTTCAAACGACCAGGCGATCAAGGGGCTTGAGCCCTGATATTCAAGAGTTGGAGGGGACCCCAGGGGCCATCTAGTCCAACACGCTACAATGCCGGAATCACAGCTAAAGGATTCCTCTAAGGTAAAAACCTCTAAGGTAGGAGAGTCCATTCTGAACCATGAACTCTTCGTTTTTATGACATTTTCTATTTGGAGAGTCTATTGATACACGTTACAAAGACACCATGAATTCTAAGTCATATTCTCTGCACACCCAATGAAATCAATGGACTTAAGGTGGTTTTGTTCAGTGGGTCTCTTCTGAGTAGGACTTCCTTCCTTCCACTGCCTTTCCTTTCCTTACATTTAGATCCCACCTTCAAGGACTTAAAAGTGGTTAACCTCTTCCCCAGTTTAATCCTGGCTAAACCAAGAGGCGGAGCTTAGACCATGGGTAGGCAAACTAAGGCCTGGGGGCCAGATCCGGCCCAATCGCCTTCTCAATCCGGCCTGCCGACGGTCCAGGAATCAGCATGTTTTTACCTGAGTAGAATGTGCCCTTTTACTTAAAATGCATCTCTGGGTTATGTGTGGGACCTGCCTGGTGTTTTTACATGAGTAGAATGTGTCCTTTTATTTAAAATACATCTCTGGGTTATTTGTGGGACATAAGAATTCGGTCTCTCCCCCCCCTCAAAATATAGTCTGGACCCCCACAAGGTCTGAGGGGCAGTGGACTGGCCCCCTGCTGAAAAAGTTTGCCGACCCCTGGCTTAGACAACCATCTGCCAGAGGTGCTAAGGGTCGCATCCTGCCCTCAGCAAGGGACTGAGTGAGATGAGCTCCAATGTCCTTTACAACTCTGCAATTATATGACTCTAAAACGCACGCACAAAACTCACCATATTTATAGCTTTTACACCCTAGTGTCCAACACTGTAACTGTTATATGCCACACTGGTTCTCAGAAGAAACCTACAGTGGTACCTCGGGTTACATACGCTTCAGGTTACAGACTCCGTTAACCCAGAAATAGTGCTTCAGGTTAAGAACTTTGCTTCAGGATGAGAACAGAAAACGTGCTCCAGCGGCGCGGTGGCAGCAGGAGGCCCCATTAGCTAAAGTGGTGCTTCAGGTTAAGAACAGTTTCAGGTTAAGAACAGGCCTCCGGAACGAATTAAATACTTAACCTGAGGTACTGTATTTTCAAACATAAAGCATATATATTTGGGCAAAACCTGCACCCAGTTCATTTTGAAGGCAAAACACATTCCCTGACCAGGAATCGAACCCGGGCCGCGGCGGTGAGAGCGCCGAATCCTAACCACTAGACCACCAGGGAATTTGGCACCAGTGTTCAACCTGATATCTCTCAACCAAGCTGTCTTACTTGTTTTCTTTCTTTCTTTCTTTCTTTCTTTCTTTCTTTCTTTCTTTCTTTCTTTCTTTCTTTCTTTCTTTCTTTCTTTCTTTATATGACATTGTACAATTTATATGCCCCTTTTTTATAGATGGGACGCGGGTGGCGCTGTGGGTTAAACCACAGAGCCTAGGACTTGCCGATTAGAAGGTCAGCAGTTCGAATCCCCGTGACGGGGTGAGCTCCTGTTGCTCGGTCCCAGCTCCTGCCCACCTAGCAGTTCGGAAGCACGTCAAAGTGCAAGTAGATAAATAAATACCACTCCGGCGGGAAGGTAAACAGCGTTTCCGTGCACTGCTCTAGTTCGCCAGAAGCGGCTTAGTCATGCTGGTCACGTGACCTGGAAGCTGTACGCCGGCTCCCTCGGCCAATAAAGCAAGATGAGCGCCGCAACCCCAGAGTCATCCACGACTGGACCTAATGGTCAGGGGTCCCTTTACCTTTACCTTTTTATAGGCAAAGCCCACCAAAGGCAGCCCACAATATTCTACAGAGCACACAGAACAAAGCCACCTGAAGCAGCCTTTTGCCCGGGCTGATGGGCATGGGACTCTTAATGTCAGGGCCGTGGGTTCGAGCCCCGCGTTGAGCAAAAGATCACTGCATAGCAGGGGGTTGGATTAGATGACCTCTGGGGGATCCCTTCCATCTCGACAATTCTATGAATCTATTCGATGAACCTCTGAAGGGCATCAGGATGGCCAAAGCTGATCCAAAATAATCGAAGCTGACCCAATGCAGCAACATCAACAATTACTAAAACAAAATAAAAAATAAAAATAAAGCTGCTTTTAAACAGTTTGACAGAAATTAGCAGGAAGACAGCTAAACAGAGTTCTATGGTACAGATTTCTCTGAAATGCTGAAGACGCGCCTCTTTATCCCCCTGGCCTCCTTTGACAGGTGAAGAGTTTAGTTTTCTGGGATCGACCTCTTTTTGCATTTATAGAGTTCTGCTCCATTTGGAATGGATCCATGTGTCTTATCATTCTAATGCTTTTATCTGTTGTGTGTGTGTGTGTGTATCTGTCTATCTATCTATCTATCTATCTATCTATCTATCTATCTATGTAAATGACTGTATTTTTCGCTCTATTAGATGCACCGGACGATTGGACACACCTAGTTTTTAGGGGAGGAAAACAAGAAATAAGAAGGAACGCAAAGCATCGATTCACGGTTCTTTTCAGAAAGTGCCAATTAAGTGAGTCTGTCTTTAAATGGAAACTGAATTGAATTTATGCCCTGCTACCACCCCACTTGCCGATCACATGGTCGGCGGTTCGAATCCCCGTGGCGGGGTGCGCTCCCGTTGTTCGGTCCCAGCGCCTGCCAACCTAGCAGTTCGAAAGCACCCCCGGGTGCAAGTAGATAAATAGGGACCGCTTACCAGCGGGAAGGTAAACGGCTTTCCGTGTGCTGCGCTGGCTCGCCAGATGCAGCTTGTCACGCTGGCCACGTGACCCGGAAGTGTCTGCGGACAGCGCTGGCTCCCGGCCTATAGAGGGAGATGAGCGCACAACCCTAGAGTCTGGCAAGACTGACCCGTACGGGCAGGGGCACCTTTACCTTTACCTTACCACCCCACACAATCCCAGCAAGCATCCAGGATTTTTCCTGCCAGCTTCACCAGTTCTGCAAAGTCCATCATCTTCGTCTGCCAATCTTCTTTCATTGGTCCTTCTTGTTGTTTCCGTTTTGGGGCTAAAATAATTCTTGCCACCATTTTTGCATACGTAAACAGTATTTTATCTTCCCTTGGTATCTCTTCACCCACTATACCCAGTAGAAAGGCTTTTGGCTTTTTAACAAAAGTATCTTTCAACACTTTCTTTAACTCATTATATACCATTTCCCAGAAAGCCTTTACCTCTTTGCAAGTCCACCATATAACAACAACAACAATGCCGTTTCCACTGGGACCAAAGCATTATTCAGCAGCGACGTTAACTTAAAAACTCCGCCTGAAATGAGTCAGTTTAGATCAATGGAGGTGCCCCCCCTTTAATTTAGCTAACCCCTGGGGAAAGTCCATTCATTTACTAATGTCTGGGGCTCAATTACCGCAGGGATTATGCAGACACAGTATCTAATTTATAGAGGCTCCCTCTCCATCATTTGGGTAACAAAGACCCCCCAGACTTGCATATTTTATCCTTCCCCCCAACCCAGCATCAAACAAGTTGAGTTGTGGAGAGTGGAAGCAGTTCCCTGCCATTTAATCCAAGGTCAGGACCTCAGTTATTGTCAGTCAACAGCCTTCCACTTAAATTAGTATGGCTATGACAACTAATACCAGTGTACCGGAAGAAGCAAAGATCACCAGTGTCAAAGCGATGATTCTTCAACATCCACTTCGTTGGACTGGTCATGTTGTGCGGGTGCCTGATGATCGTCTTCCAAAGCAACTGCTCTATTCCCAACTTAAAAATGGAAAGCGTAATGCTGGTGGTCAACAAAAGAGGTTTAAAGACTCTCTCAAGGCAAATCTAAAAAAATGTAGTATAAACACCGACAACTGGGAAACACAGGCCTGCAAGAGCTCCAGTTGGAGAACAGCCTTTCCCAAAGGTGTTGTGGTGGTTTGAAGACACTCAAACTCAGGATGCAAGGGAGAAGCGTGCTAAGAGGAAGGCATGCTTGGCAAATCCACATGGTGATCAACTCCCGCCAGGAAACCAATGTCTCCACTGTGGAAGGACATGTGGGTCCAGAATTGGCCTCCACAGTCACTTATGGACTCATTGTTAAAACCGTGTTTATGGAAGACAATCTTACTCAGCTACGAGTGATTGCCAAAGGAGAAGAATGATTATGGAGACATGTGCGTGCAGCCCCCTAAATCCAGTTTGCCCCCCTTTTTTCCTGGTGCCTTTTCATAGCACGTCAGGCACTCAGTCCAGCAGCAGGTACCGTTTTCCCTAGGGCACAGAGATGGGGAAAGCTTCACCTGCCAGATTTCTGCCTGACACACAAAGATTGAAGGGTGAAGGCAGGGTTTTTAAAGTGTGGGGAAGTTATTCCAGAGTAACTGGGCAGGCACCCGGGTCTTTATTTTTAACGTACACATGTTATTTTATTATTGAATTTAAACCCCACATTTTCCTCCAGGGAGTTCAGTGTGGGATATACTTTGTTCTCTCTGCCTTCTGCATTTTATTTAAGCAGAGGGCGAACAACCGCCTGCCAGGGGTGCTACGGTCACATCCTGCCTTCAACAAGGGAGTGGATGAGATGAGCGCCATTGTCCTTTCCAACTCTATGATTATATGACTCTAGACACTCATACATACAAACATTCTCAAAACTCATCCTACCTCTACAGGTATTTATTTACTTCCTTTATCTCCAATGAACACAAGGTGGTGCAAACATGGTTCTCATACACACACACACACACACACACACACACACACACACACACATATACACATATAATATACACATATACTATGGAACTCCCTGCCACAGGAAGCCGTGATGCCCACTAGGTAAGATTGTGTTAAAAGAGGACTGGGGAAATTCATGGAGGAGGAAGCTATTGATCGCTACTCGCCAGAATGACTACGCTCTGCCTACACAGCTGCAAGGCAGTAAAGGCTTGTTGTTGGAAACCGCAGGAGGGGAGAGGGGGTCTTGTGTTCGAATTCTGCTCGTGGGTTTCCCATTTGGGCACCTGGCGAACAGGAGGCTGGTCTAGGTGGGCCGCTATATTTTTCTGTTTTAATTTTTTTAGAACTACAGGTAGACACGCTCACTTGGACGGAACATTTAAGGGATGGGCGTTTGCTCTGAAATTCCCTGGGGTGGCTGGAGGGAATCTGAGGGGGTGGGGACACACAACAGGCCTTTTACGACTTTTTATTGTGGCCCTAGAGATTGTAAGATGGTGACCAGCTTGTGGGAAACGGCAGGCAACAGCGATTCTCACCGCCATAAAAAGGCAGAGGTGTCAGAAATGGCCGGCAGCCCTCCTGCCACCCTCTCACACCCCACAGCCCCAATAAGCCAGAAGGGGGAGGCACTCCCTGGATGAGAAAAAGAAGAAGATGAGAAGTTTCCCATCGGCAAAAAAGACTGGAGGTGCCACCCCCAAGCCAGACATTTGGAGGTGGGGGCGAAGAGAAGAAGCCATGGCAGACTTTTTCAATACAGTGGTACCTCAGGTTAAGTATTTAATTCATTCCGGAGGTCTGTTCTTAACCTGAAACTGTTCTTAACCTGAAGCACCACTTTAGCTAATGGGGCCTCCTGCTGCCGCTGTACCACCGGAGCACGATTTCTGTTCTCATGCTGAAGCAAAGTTATTAACCTGAAGCACTATTTCTGAGTTAGTGGAGTATGTAACCTGAAGCGTATGTAACCTGAAGCGTATGTAACCTGAGGTACCACTGTAATTATGAATGGTGGGGAAGGGGAAAGAATTATCCACCCGCTTGCGTAAATGCTACACCTCCCTCTCAATTCTGAAATTCAGTGCTGCAAGACAGGGTGGCAAAATTTGCCAGAGAGAGGTGTTTTTTTGCTCCCTCTTTCCCAGAACCCAATGAAGGCCCAGGACAGATAATTCTTCACACAGCACATATTTGTTGCTGTCGTCGTTTTTTTGAGTTTTATTTATTAACGTTCTTATATTACATCGGTAAACATTATCATATTACATCACAAGGCTTATTATAATATAATTTTCAGCATGTATACAAATATACCTAAAGAAAAGAAGCAAGAACAAAAAATGATTCCAAAATCATATATGTACCAACATTTTGGATTTCCTGTCTATCCCGTTGTATATTCCTTTTTTTTACAAATGAATGTACTCTTATTATTGTATATTTCTTTACATTTTATCTCATACATTCCTATATATACCCTTGGTCTTATTTCTCAACTCAGTCTCTCTCCAATGTCAATCGATGCTAGCATGGATAGCAAAACTTTACTGTATTTATGAACATGTATCTTATATCTATCCCACTTTTCCATACGGCAATTCAAAACACACAGCACATAGTTAAACTATGGAACTCATTAGGCGACATCTGAAGGCAGCCCTGTTTAGGGAAGCTTTTAATGTTTAATAGGTTATTGTATTTTAGTGTTCTGTTGGAAGCCGCCCAGAGTGGCTGGGGAAACCCAGCCAGATGGGTGGGGTATAAATAATAAATTATTATTATTATTATTATTATTATTATTATTATTATTATTAGCAATGGTGGCCACCCATCTGGACGTCTATAAGAGAGAAACGGACAAATTCATAGACAACGATAAAGTTCTCAATGGCTACAAGCCGCCATCAGTTGATGTGAGTCTTAGGCAGGGAGAACGCTGTCATGCTCACATCCTGACTGAGGGGTTTTCCGTGGAGACATCTTGGTTGGCCACGGGGAGAACAGGAAACTGGGCAAGTCGGGCCCTTGACTTGATCCAGCAAGCAAGGCTCGTGTTTTGTTCAGGTGTTATTTTATATCTTAAAGAGTAGAGACATCACCTTGCCAACAAAGGTCCATATAGTAAAAGCTCTGGTTTTCCCAGTAGTGATGTATGGAAGTGAGAGCTGGACCATAAAGAAGGCTGATCGCCCAAGAATTGATGCTTTTGAACTCTGGTGCTGGAGGAGACTCTGGAGAGTCCCATGGACTGTAAGAAGATCAAACCTTTCCATTCTGAAGGAAATCAGCCCTGAGTGCTCACTGGAAAGACGGATCCTGAAGCTGAGGCTCCAAGACTTTGGCCTCCTCATGAGAAGAGAAGACTCCCTGGAAAAGACCCTGATGTTGGGAAAGATGGAGGGCACAAGGAGAAGGGGACAACAGAGGGCCAGATGGTGGGACAGTGTTCTCGAAGCAACCAGCATGAGTTTGACCAAACTGCGGGAGGCAGTGGAAGACAGGAGTGCCTGGCCTGCTCTGGTCCAGGGGGTCACGAAGAGTCGGACACGACTAGACGACTAAACAACAACATACCCCCTTTATCTCCCAAGGGCCTCAGGGTGTTGTACATGGTTTGACTCTTTCCCATTTCGTCCTCACAACAACCCTGTGAGGTAGGTTAGACTATGAGATTGGCCCAAGGTCACCCAGTGATTTTCATGGCTGAGTGGGGATTCAAGCCCTGCTCTCTCCCAGATACCAGTTCAACATTTTAACCCAGGAGCCAGCAAAAATTTTCAGCAGGGGGCCGGTCCACTGTCCCTCACATCTATATTTTTTGGGGGAAATGAACGAATTCCTATGCCCCACAAATAACCCAGAGGTGCATTTTAAATAAAAGGACACATTCTACTCATGGAAAAACATGCTGATTCCCGGACTGTCTGCGGGCCGGATTTAGAAGGTGATTGGGCCGGATCCGGCCCCTGGGCCTTAGTTTGCCTACCCATGGGTTAAAGCATGTTTTTACATGAGTAGAATGTGTCCTTTTATTTAAAATGCATCTAAACGACTAAACAACAACAACAAAGGCTCAGGCCCAGAACCCGATTCCAACGCAGAGGGCTTTGGGGAAGTAATATCAAACAGGAGAGTGTTTTTGTGCATGCTCAGAGTGCGTCTGTGTGGACCCTGCCTGGAAATTGAAGAATATGATTTCTGACATGACTGAGAATCGCAGAACCAGGGATGGAGAACTTTAAAGCATCAAGATTGGGATGTGGAAAATATGAAAACAACAAGAAGAGGCAGGATCGAAGATAGTGGAGATACAGTTCAAAGGTCCAGACTGCGGGGAGCTGGAAAAGGACTGGGTGAATATGCTCCCAATGGCAGAGACCCCATGAGGAGTCTCGCTGCAGCATTCTGCACCCGCTGGAGTTTCTGGGACAGCTTCAAGGGCTGCCCCGCGTAGAGCGAATTACAGTAGTCAAGCCTGAAGGTGACCGTCGCATGGATCATTGTGGAAGAAGAAACCTTTCTCTGCTTACGCACTCTTTGCTCTGGAGAAGCAGAATTCTGGACTCGATGGGGAGCCCTTTGGCAGTTTGATTCGGCACCAGCGGATGTCCTCCCCTTAGCCAGGGGTCCCCAAATTAAGGCCCGCTTATCCGGCCAGCAGCGACCCCCACCACCTGCTGCCGCCGCCCGCTCTTGCCAGCGCTGCACTGCTGCCCATTTCTGGGTCGGAGGAGCACTAGAAATAGCTTATGCGCATGTGCAAGTCTTATTTGCGCATGCACAAGCGTATTTCCATGGGACGCGGGTGGCGCTGTGGGTTAAACCACAGAGCCTAGGACTTGCTGATCAGAAGGTCGGCGGTTCGAATCCCCGCGACGGGGTGAGCTCCTGTTGCTCAGTCCCTGCTTCTGCCAACCTAGCAGTTCGAAAGCATGTCAAAGTGCATGTAGATAAATAGGTACCACTCCGGCAGGAAAGTAAACGGCGTTTCCGTGCGCTGCTCTGGTTCGCCAGAAGCAGCTTAGTCCTGCTGGCCACATGACCCGGAAGCTGTACGCCGCCTCCCTTGGCCAAGAAAGCGAGATGAGCGCCGCAACCCCAGAGTTGGCCACGACTGGACCTAATGGTCAGGGGTCCCTTTACCTTTAAGCGTTATTTCCAGGGCACATCTGGGTCACACAAGCTATTTCCGGTGCTCCTCCGACCTGGAAGTGCGCCAGAAATAGTGCGTGTGCATGCGTATGGGCATGTGCGCCCCCACCCTCCAGCCCGCCGCGCGGTCGGCGCTGGAGGCACCGGCCCAAAATGCGGCATTTTTGCTGACCCCTGCCTTAGCCCTTCTCCTGGCAGGAGTTGTCCACCTTTGAGACCCCTCCCCTGGGCCTTTTGTCTCTAGAGAGAGGTGAACATCTGTCTGGGCAGCTACTCACCAACCCCAATCTTGCCTCTAACAAAGAGAGGCTTATAAAAACCAGAGAGGGGTGTTGACTGGCCATAAAGAGAAGAGTCACAGGTCCTTTCAAAGAGGGAAGGTGAGGAAAGGGACACTCCAAACAGGTGTGATTCCCACATCCTCAGACTCTTCCCAGACACATACCTTTTTCTTTCTTTCTTTCTTTCTTTCTTTCTTTCTTTCTTTCTTTCTTTCTTTCTTTCTTTCTTTCTTTCTTTCTTTCTTTCTCTCTCTCTCTCTCTCTCTCTCTCTCTCATTACCTTCATGGGATCTTTAACATCTGTGCAACCCAGGTAGAAACTAATTGCTGCAACTTTTCCCACCACGGATGATACCTGGAGGTTAAAGTTCAGGGTGCACGGGTTGGTGGGAAGATCGGGGGCCCGAAAGGGAATCCCGGTTTTATTTTAGATTTTAAACATCTTTATTGAAAGTTCAAAAAATTTCATAATTATACGTGCACTAAACATGGCGAGATGGAAATAAAAGAGAAGAAAAAGAGAATTGAACCAGTTCAGAAGTGGAAATAAAGGGGGAAGGGGGGAAAACCCAAAACTGTATACTTTACAAAGTTGTTATTGTACTTCACAAGATCTTAACCTATTAAACTATTTGCAAGAATGGATTCAAAATATTGTTGAATTTGTCCATGGCAAGTCTGCATTTTTATGCAAGGGGGAGGGGTAGGACTACGTAGTACAACACGATAGAAATTGAGAAACCTTATGTTGCTGAGTTGTAATTTTTTCTTGATTTTATTGTTTTATCCCTTGGTAAACTGCTTTGAGGTTTTCGTTTTACAATCAAGCAGTGTATAAACTTTACGAAATAAACGCATAAATAAAATGTTCTTGTGTGCATACCATACATTTAAAGCAGAATCCTGGGAACCATAGTTTTCTAACAACGGAGCTATAATTCCCAGTACCATTAACAAATTACAGAGGGAAGGCCATGTCCTTTAAATGTACAGCATGTAACGCAGTCTCAGGCAAGAGGAATTCTACCAGGATATTGGGGCCTGGGAGATTATTTTTGCCCGCAAACCCTTTGCCAAAAAGCTCGGCTGCGTTGGCCGGGAATCGAACCCGGGTCAACTGCTTGGAAGGCAGCTATGCTCACCACTATACCACCAACGCTGGCGACTGAGGCTGCCTCCAGCATCACCTTGCCTGGGAACCTCTCCACAAACATCTGGCACTCCCTGTAGCGTCACAGGCAGATTTCTGGCCTCATCTAGCAAGGCTGCTCTTCTGAGCATCTTGGAAAACGGGCTCTGCAATATTGCACCATGGTTTCTGAAATGCTGGAACTGGTAGGTCTGGAGCAGGGCCAGCCCTCCTGTGAGACAAGCTGAGACAACCGCCTCAGGCGGCAGGATCCCCAGGGGCAGCAGATCTGGCCTCCAAGTTCCTGACAACATTAGATCTTCACTCCCTCCCTTCTTTCCTAGCCAGTGTTGCAGTTTGCCTCAGGGGTCAAAACATCCTGGCCCAGCCCTGGTCTGGGGGCAGCTCCAAAATGTCCCTTTGGTCACCTGAATTTTCATCTATTTTCTACTGCTCCCTCTCTCCAGCGCTTCCGTTCTAAACAAATAGGTCCTGGAGCTCAAAGCCGCAATCTTGCCAATGGAAGCCCTTCTTCCTAATATTGAACACACTTGGGGCTGGGGATTGACTGTGACTTCTCATGGTGATGGGAAAACACTCTGCACATGCTTAAAAGGCACTCTCCCTCTCGCCATTCCCTCACCTGAGTGAAACCTATGGTTGAAAACAACTTCTGGCACAATTAATCCAGATTCCACGCTGTAGCCTCGGAGGCAGATTCCTCTTCCAGGAACCGTACAGTGGTACCTCGGGTTAAGTACTTAATTCGTTCCGGACGTCCGTTCTTAACCTGAAACTGTTCTTAACCTGAAGCACCACTTTAGCTAATGGGGCCTCCTGCTGCTGCCGCGCCGCTGGAGCACAATTTCTGTTCTCATACTGAAGCAAAGTTCTTAACCTGAAGCGCTATTTCTGGGTTAGCGGAGTCTGTAACCTAAAGCGTATGTAACCTGAAGCGTATATAACCCGAGGTACAACTATACTTTGCTTCTCCCAGAGCTACAATTCCCAGCGCTCTTAAGAAACTATGTTTCCCAGGATTCTTTGGGAGAAAGCCGTGCTCTTTCAAACATGTGGGGTGTATGAGTTGTGGGGATGTAGATTTGTCCTAGAAGTAGCGTTAACAGTGGTTGGACTTGTAAAAGGGTGAAAGAGTATTGGGAGATGATCCATAACGAATTGGGGGGGAAATGTTTAAAAGTACTTCTCCCCCCCAAAACCAGAATCCTTTCTGTTGCAGATACTTCAGATGGAAATTCCCAGGTGTCGAAAAGAGTTATTTATGTCACTACTGTGGCCCGTGTTTCGTTAGCCCAAAAATGGAAAAGGAGCGAGGTCCCAACCGAAGAAAAGTGGCAACTTAAGCTGACAGAATATGCACCACTTGCAGAGATAACATAGAGAATAAGAGAACAAGGAGAAAATACATTTAAGGAAGATTGGAAATCGTTTATTGATTTTATGGGAAATAACTGTGTACAGATGAAAACGCGGGCAGCATTGAGATAAATTCAACCGTGCAAACAAGTTTGGGTGGATGCAATAATGGAATACTGAATTTTTTGTAAAATGTGCAGGGATTTATGATATGTAAAATGATCCGTGGAAAGAGATGAAGGGAAGTCACTGATATCTTAAGGATGTATAAATGAGTACTTTAAATTCTAAAACTTAAAATTTTATAAAAACTATAAAAAAGCCCAGCGGTCAGGTGGCCATCAGGTGGGGGTTTAGGACGTGCCCCTCTCAAGTGGCCTGCTGTGCAGTCCTATAGCCTCCCCCCGCCCTCAGCCCCCCTCAGCACCATCTATGGGTCTCTTCATCTTCAAGGGCAGGAATGCCTTTCCATACCAGTTCCTGGAAGCCACAGATCTCCTCTGCTCTGATCCTGCTTGCAAACATCCCATAGGCTCCACTTGGCCACTGTGAGAATAGGATGCTGATTCAATAGGCTCTCCTTTTATTCAAAACCATACATTAAAAGCAGACACACCCCAAGAATCCTGGGAATTGCAGTTTGCCCCATCACAGAACTACAACTCCCAGCACCCTTAACAAACTACAATTCCCAAGATAGTTAGAGGGAAGGTCGTGTCCTTTAAATGTACAGCAGGTGACACAGTCTCAGGCAAAGAGGCACCCCCAGCCCCTCACAGAGACTCAGCCTGGGAGATTATTTTTGCCCGCAAAGCATTAGCCCTTTGCCAAAAAGCTCGGCTGCGTTGGCCGGGAATCAAACCCGGGTCAACTGCTTGGAAGGCAGCTATGCTCACCACTATACCACCAACGCTGGTGACTGAGGCTGCCTCCAGCCTCACCTTGGCTGGGAACCTCTCCACAAACATCTGGCACTCCCTGTAGCGTCACAGGCAGATTTCTGGCCTCATCCAGCAAGGCTGCTCTTCTGAGCATCTTGGAAAACGGGCTCTGCAATATTGCACCATGGTTTCTGAAATGCTGGAACTGGTAGGTCTGGCGCAGGGCCGGCCCTCCTGTGAGACAAGCTGAGACAACCGCCTTGGGCGGCAGGATCCCCAGGGGCAGCAGATCTGGCCTCCAAGTTCCCGACACCATTAGATCTTCACTCCCTCCCTTCTTTCCTAGCCAGTGTTGCAGTTTGCCTCAGGGGTCAAAACATCTTGGCCAAGCCCTGGTCCGGGGGCAGCTCCAAAATGTCCCTTTGGTCACCTGAATTTTCATCTATTTTCTACTGCTCCCTCTCTCCAGCGCTTCCGTTCTAAACAAATAGGTCCTGGAGCTCAAAGCCCCACTCTTGCCAATGGAAGCCCTTCTTCCTAATATTGAACACACTTGGGGCTGGGGATTGACTGTGACTTCTCATGGTGATGGGAAAACACTCTGCACATGCTTAAAAGGCACTCTCCCTCCCGCCATTCCTTCACCTGAGTGAAACCTATGGTTGAAAACAGCTTCTGGCACAATTAAGTCCAGATTCCACGCTCCATTTAAGTCAAATCTACTGGGAGATTAGAAAGTATGATAAGAGTCTCAGAAACAGAATTTGGCCTTCCCTCCAACCCATTTTTTTTTAGAGTAGGTGAGATCACAGCTTTTATTGCGTGAACTAGAATTGAAAAGGCTTTTAAGTCACACCAGCCTCTCCTTCAAATGTTGGTACATAAGCTTGTTACAGCCATGGAACATGCTGGTGGGGTTGCCATCATCTCCCCTTAGCCCTGCTCTTGCCCCTTAACTTGCAGTAGAACATGCTAGTTGTTGTTGTTGTTGTTGTTTAGTAGTTTAGTCGTGTCCGCCTCTTTGTGACCCCCTGGACCAGAGCACGCCAGGCACTCCTGTCTTCCGCTGCCTCCCACAGTTTGGTCAAACTCATGCTGGGAGCTTCGAGAACACTGTCCAACCATCTCGTCCTCCGTCCTCCCCTTCTCCTTGCGCCCTCCATCTTTCCCAACATCAGGGTCTTTTCCAGGGAGTCTTCTCATGAGGTGGCCAAAGTCTTGGAGCCTCAGCTTCAGGATCTGTCCTTCCAGTGAGCACTCAGGGCTGATTTCCTTCAGAATGGAGAGGTTTGATCTCCTTGCAGTCCATGGGATTCTCAAGAGTCTCCTCCAGCACCAGAATTCAAAAGCATCCATTCTTGGGCGATCAGCCTTCTTTATGGTCCAGCTCTCACTTCCATACATCACTACTGGGAAAACCATGGCTTTAACTATACGGACCTTTGTTGGCAAGGTGATGCTAGTAGGGTTTGCTAACCTTTCTCCCTGCCCTTGAGCCTGCACCCCAGAAACTTCTGTGGCACTTTATCTCGAGTAAAATATTTACTTTTATTTTAGAGCAGGGGTCAGCAAACTTTTTCAGCAGGGGGCCAGTCCACTGTCCCTCAGACCTTGTGGGGGGGCCGGACAATATTTTTTTTGGGGGGGGGGAATGACGAATTCCTAAGCCCCACAAATAACGCAGAAATGCATTTTAAATAAAAGGGCACATTCTACTCATGTAAAAACACACTGATTCCTGGACTGTCCGCAGGCCGGATTTAGAAGGCGATTGGGCCTGATTCGGCCCCCGGGCCTTAGTTTGCCTACCCATGTTTTAGAGGCACATTCAAAAGCACAGGTGCATCGTCAATTTTTTATGTTTAGCTGGCCACCCTATGTGGAGTTATAACACTGGGAAATCAAGTGGTTGAGAGTGATTTTATTTTATTTTTTCTAGGTGCAAAGGTTTTCACAAGAGTTTTCCTTCCCCTCTCGCCCCACAAAGCAAATCCAATCTGATCTTGGCTTTGCTTTGCTGAACACACTGGGGATAAAGGAGGCAGCGGAATGAACTATTTAATTTAGCACTAATCGGATAATCCTCCCCCCCCAAAAAGCCCAACATCCGCAAGAGCCACTAAAGGAACAATCCCCTTAAAGGGATTCGCCCCTCTCAATGCCCCCTAATCCAGTTTTCAAAGGTCCCTTCCTCCTATTCAGTGGTGGGGTTTAAGTTTTCCTCCTGATCTCCCAAGCCTGTCTCCCCATCCCTGCAGGTCAAACTGGCCTCCAAACAGGATTTCAGAACAAGCGGTGTGTATGTTTGCAGGAATATTGCGCACGCCGCAGGCAGAAATTCAAGCGGTGAGGAGGCTGCACCGGTTGGATCTCTGCCTGCTGTGCAGGGGGTGAAAAGGACAGGGCTTTCAAAACATTGCTTGGAAGCACAAAAGCCAGCCTGCCTGGAGGAAGGTGGTGGGGAGCAACCGGACTGCTTTGAAATTCGAGAAATTTAAACCACCCCCCCTCTCCTGCCAGGTACCCCAGTCGCGTGGACAGCAGAAGGTGGCAAGGGAGGGGGCGCAGCCAATTTGTAAACACACGGCAAGGTGCTAAAAATCCGGATCAAAGACTTCTTTTGCAATTCCACCATAAAAGGGGGCAGAGGCGGAGGAGGGAATGGCTCTTTTTCCCAAGGGAAAAAGGACACCTCCAGCCCCCTAAGTGAACAGCTGGGCTTGCCATGAGCAGGGGAGGGCAGCCTCGTGGATCCATTTGCAGATCTCCGCCTCCCAGAACCCCACGATCCTCTACACATGTTAATTCCAAGGGTTTTGCATTAGCAAGGCTTTGTTGTTCAGATCCCCGGCCCCCCCCCCATACACGTGTGTCCGATCCCAGCCCATGGCGCGATGCTGGAGCCGGTTGCTGGTTGCCTGTTCGCTCCAAAGTTCCCCCGGGAAACTTTAAAGTATAAATTGATACGCCCAAGCCCCCAAAGAATTTTGGCCTTGCCCAGATCATCAAACATACCCGTGTGGCCAAGGCACTGCGCCCTTAGAGACGCGCAACTATTTTCTCCAAGCGTAACTCTCGTGTTGGCACGCTCACACGTGCGCGATGATCGCAGGTGGTGGTTCAGAGCACGTGCAGAGAGTTCCCCCCCTTTTTTCTTTGCACTAGAGTAGCTGCAGTAATCTAAAACCCCAGGGTTCAGCTCTTAATGAAAAAGAGAAATAATTCCTGCCTGGAAACCTTGACCAGAGAATCTGCTCCCTTCCTCCCAGAGGTGTGAGGTTAGCTGGAGTTCTTTGTCAGTGAGGGCAAAGGCACTCTGTACATGACCAGAGGCATTCTCCAAGGTTTAGCCCTGAGGCTGACTCTTGGGTGAGGCAGGATTCGAATTGTGTCCCGGGAGGAGTGCAAAAGGGATGAAGCTTCAGTTCCCACGCCAATCCCAAACTGCCCATAAAAAAATTCCAAGAAGCTGAATCTGAGCATGTGCAGAGTGCATTTCTCCTTGCCACGCAGTAACGACAAGCAGCCTGCACTTTCTGGAACCCCAGACGGTTTACCAATGGAAGAGGCGGGTGCTGCTGTTGCTCAAATGCGGATTATTTGAAACTGCGGATTTATTTATAGAAACCAGCAGGGTGAAAATAGCTCAGAGCTTATCTGCCGAGATGAAGATGCACCTCCTGGGAAACCGAGCCAAGATCAGAATTGTGCATCATCGCTCCAGATGTGTGGATGCGTTGCTTCCTTCTAACATCTGGAATGTGAGAAAGGGGGGCGGGGAGAGGGTTGATCAGATCATTCAGCCGCTTCTTCCCGTGTCTCTTCCGTGTCAGAAGCGGAGATGCTCCTTTGCGAGATAGAGAAAGTGAAGACATCTAAAAGGGTCAAAAGGAAAGCTTGCAGGGAAAAGACTGGCCTCGCGCTGTGAGCAGGATTCGAACCTGCGCAGGGAAACCCTATTGGATTTCGAGTCCAACGCCTTAACCACTCGGCCATCACAGCCACCTGGCTTGCAAGTCTGAACACATCGCTCTTCTGCTCAGGGAAACTTCTCCCTCCAAATACGCAACTTGGATCTGGGCTGCAGGTGGGGATTGTGCGTCTGAATGGTTCTCTCTCCCCGCTCCCGATCTCTCTCCTCCCTCCGCACAGAATAATGTCACCGCCCAGGAAACATGCAAGTTGCAGGCAAAAGCCCAGGCACAAAATAAAAACATTGCAAAGTTTGCAACATGCAAGGAATTGCTTGCATTATCCATTATGCTTGCATTGGTGGTTCAGTGGTAGAATTCTCGCCTGCCACGCGGGAGGCCCGGGTTCGATTCCCGGCCAATGCAAACACCCTAATTTTTGGGAGAGGGTTGTAGGAGAAACATGCTTCTTTTGCAAAAAGGTGGCAGGTTCAGTTCCCAAGCATCTCCAGAGAAAGCCCTTTTCTGAAATCTTGCCAGTCAGAGTAGTAGGGTATACTGAGCAAAATATGCCATTAAGGCAAATTCCCAACCTTTCTAATATTTTGGTGCAGAACAGCTTTCATTTAAGTGAGGCCAGTCTGAAACTGGTCCAAACCAGAAAGCACAGGTTTATGTCCTCAATGAGAACTAGACTCTTGTTGCCAGAACCCTTGCTGTATCCCCCATCCCCCTGATTTTGCATTATTTAATTTTGTTCGGACAGCAAAGGTATTCAGAACACATCTGCTAGACTGTGGTATATTTTTTTTCATACGGATGATTTGGTTGAGACAAGGACTATATGCTACAAGTGGATTCATGAATTCAGTTGAAAATCAGGAGGTCTGCGAGGCCGAGTTAAGGGTCTTCTTAGGCGCAAACGGAGTTTTCTTTTCTTTTTTAAATTTTTAATGTATGCTTTTCAGATTTATGCATTTCACTAATTTTACAATCATTTTAACATTTCAAAGCTTGACATCCTACCCCCCTTCAAAAAGTCAGATAGTTGTTTATTTCCTTGACATCTGATGGCAGGGCTATAGTGCCTAGAATTCTCTCAGGAGAGGGGAATGGCATTCTGAATGTGCTTTACAGATCTTATACTTTTAAAGCACATTCACAACAAAGGCCGTACACACAGCCTTTGACAGGTAGGCAGGCAGGCAGGTAGGTAGACAGACAGACAGATAAAATTATTACTATTAGATGTCACATCAATGAAATAAACAACTATTTGACGTTTCAAATACATCTGAAGGCAGCCCTTTATAGGGAAGTTTTTGATATTTGATGTTTTATTGTGTTTTTCATATTTCATTGGGAGCTGCTCAGAATGGCTGGGGCAAGATAGCCAGAACAAAATTGTTGTTGTTGTTGTATTTTTAATCCTTGTATATATATTTTTATCCTTGTATATATTTTTTATCCTTGTATATATTTTTAATCCTTGTTGGAAGATGCCCAGAGTGGCTGAGGAAACCCAGCCAGATGGGCGGGGTACAAATAATAAATTATTATTGTTGCTGTTGTTGTTGTTGTTGTTGTTTTTATAATACCTAGATAGGTGAGCGAGCTCCATGATCACTACAGATGGAGACAGCAGCCACGAAATTAAAAGACGCCTGCTTCTTGGGAGAAAAGCAATGACAAACCTAGACAGCATCTTAAAAAGCAGAGACATCACCTTACCAACAAAGGTCCGTATAGTTAAAGCTGTGGTTTCCCCAGTAGTGATGTATGGAAGTGAGAGCTGGACCCTAAAGAAGGCTGATCGCCCAAGAATGGATGCTTTTGAATTCTGGTCCTGGGGGAGACTCTTGAGAGTCCCCTGGACTGCAAGAAGATCAAACCTCTCCAATCTGAAGGAAATCAGCCCTGAGTGCTCACTGGAAGGACAGATCGTGAAGCTGAGGCTCCAAGACTTTGGCCACCTCAGGAGAAGAGAAAACTCCCTGGAAAAGACCCTGATGCTGGGAAAGATGGAGGGCACAAGGAGAAGGGGACGATGGAAGACGAGATGGTGGGACAGTGTTCTCGAAGCTACCAGCATGAGTTTGACCAAACTGTGGGAGGCAGTGGAAGACAGGAGTGCCTGGCGTGCTCTGGCCCAGGGGGTCACGAAGAGTCGGACATGACTAAACGACAACAACAACAGATAGGTAAGCCTATTCCATGTGAGGTCTCTAGCCCTAGCATGGCAGCAAAGGCTTCAGGTGAGAAGCCAGGCCAAGGGTGGTGAGTCAAGGACAGGCCTCCGTTGTGTGTCCCGAATCCCCATTCAGCCCCAACGGAGCCCCCCGGAGGCGGACTCTTAATGGGGCTGTCCCCCTTCCTTTTAATTAAACCCCTGACGGCGCTCGCACCCAGGGCAGGCTTCACTGCCAGCACCTGGGAGCTGGGCCAAAAGCAGCCTTTGTTCAGGGCCCTGGCAATAATGGCGGGAGGGGGGAGGCCTTTGTCCCAGGCAAGGGTCCCTTCACGGGGGTTGCAACCCATCCCATCCCACCCCACCCCTACACCTCCTCACTTTCATTAGGCACGCGTAGCTGCCCCCCTAATCCCCTGGCGTCCCCACCCACTGATCCCTTCTTTGCTTGGGTGCCCCTGAAAACCTGCGTTTCTCATCACTGATGGATAACAAGGAGGTGCCTCAGGGCGTTGGACCCCCCAAAAAAATTCACGCGTGCTTGAAACAAAAAGTAAAAATTGCATCCCCGTAGAGATTTTACTTTCTTGGGCTCCATGATCACTGTGACAGCAGCCGCAAAATTAAAAGACGCCTGCTTCTTGGGAGAAAGGCAATGCCAAACCTAGACAGCATCTTAAAAAGCAGAGACATCACCTTGCCAACAAAGGTCCGTATAGTTAAAGCTGTGGTTTCCCCAGTAGTGATGAATGGAAGTGAGAGCTGGACCCTAAAGAAGGCTGATCGCCAAAGAATTGATGCTTTTGAATTCTGGTGCTGGAGGAGACTCTTGAGAGTCCCGCGGACTACAAGAAGATCAAACCTCTCCATTCTGAAGGAAATCAGCCCTGAGCGCTCACTGGAAGGACAGATCCAAGACTTTGGCCACCTCATGAGAAGAGAAGACTCCCTGGAAAAGACCCTGATGTTGGGAAAGATGGAGGGCACAAGGAGAAGGGGACGACGGAGGACGAGATGGTGGGGCAGTGTTCTGGATGCTACCAGCATGAGTCTGACCAAACTGCGGGAGGCAGTGGAAGACAGGAGGGCCTGGCGTACTCTGGTCCAGGGGGTCACAAAGAGTCAGACACGACTAAACAACAACAACAAAGTGCACCATCACTACACAGCATGTGGGATATTTTCAATCTCCCTGGTATGTCCAAACCACAATCTCAACCTGTTTGTGAGCAACTTAACCACCATCCTTCTCTCTCAAAGAATTGCTGTGAGCCGAAACTCCTTCAGGGGTTGTGGAGGCTGCCCTGACAGTCGAACCAGATCAAGTAAGTGGTGTGAACTAAAGTGCCCTCTCGTCCACCTTCCTGTTGTGCCTCCAGATTTGGACCGCCGTTAACACTACTTCTAGGACAAATCTACATCCCCACAACTCATACACCCCATACGTTTGAAAGAGCATGGCTTTCTCCCAAAGAATCCTGGGAAACAGAGTTTCCTAAGAGCGCTGGGAATTGTAGCTCTGGGAGAAGCAAAGTACGGTTTCTGGAAGAGGAATCTGCCTCCGAGGCTCCAGCGTGGAATCTGGGCTTAATTGTGCCAGAAGCTGTTTTCAGCCATAGGTTTCACTCAGGTGAGGGAATGGCGAGAGGGAGAGAGCCTTTTAAGCATGTGCAGAGTGTTTTCCCATCACCATGAGAAGTCACAGTCAATCCCGCCCCCCCAAGTGTGTTCAATATTAGGAAGAAGGGCTTCCATTGGCAAGAGTGGGGCTTTGAGCTCCAGGATGTATTTGTTTAGAACTGAAGTGCTGGAGGGAGGGAGCAGTAGAAAACAGATGAAAATTCAGGTGACCAAAGGGACATTTTGGGGCTGCCCCAAGACCAGGGCTTGGCCAAGATATTTTGACCCCTGAGGCAAACTGCAACACTGGCTAGGAAAGAAGGGAGGGAGTGAAGATCTAATGGTGTCGGGAACTTGGAGGCCAGATCTGCTGCCCCTGGGGATCCTGCCGCCCAAGGCGGTTGTCTCAGCTTGTCTGACAGGAGGGCCGGCCCTGCGCCAGACCTACCAGTTCCAGCATTTCAGAAACCATGGTGCAATATTGCAGAGCCCGTTTTCCAAGATGCTCAGAAGAGCAGCCTTGCTAGATGAGGCCAGAAATCTGCCTGTGACGCTACAGGGAGTGCCAGATGTTTGTGGAGAAGTTCCCAGGCAAGGTGATGCTGGAGGCAGCCTCAGTCACCAGCGTTGGTGGTATAGTGGTGAGCATAGCTGCCTTCCAAGCAGTTGACCCGGGTTCGATTCCCGGCCAACGCAGCCGAGCTTTTTGGCAAAGGATTAATGCTTTGCGGGCAAAAATAATCTCCCAGGCTGAGTCTCTGTGAGGGGCTGGGGGTGCCTCTTTGCCTGAGACTGTGTCACCTGCTGTACATTTAAAGGACACAACCTTCCCTCTAACTATCCTGGGAATTGTAGTTTGTTAAGGGTGCTGGGAGTTGTAGTTCTGCGATGGGGTAAACTACAGTTCCCAGGATTCTTGGGGTGTGTCTGCTTTTAATGTATGGTTTTGAATAAAAGGAGAGCCTACTGAATCAGCATCCTATTCTCACAGTGGCCAAGTGGAGCCTATGGGACGTTTGCAAGCAGGATCAGAGCAGAGGAGATCTGTGGCTTCCAGGAACTGGTATGGAAAGGCATTCCTGCCCTTGAAGATGAAGAGACCCATAGATGGCGCTGGGGGGGGGCTGAGGGTGGGGGGAGGCTATAGGACTGCACAGCAGGCCACTTGAGGGGGGCACGTCCTAAACCCCCACCTGATGGCCACCTGGCCACTGGGCTTTTTTATAGTTGTAATAAAAATTTCAGTTTTAGAATTTAAAGTACTAATTTATACATCAGTGACTTCCCTTCTTCTCTTTCCACAGATCATTTTACATATCCTAAATCCCTTCATATTTTACAAAAACTGTACCATTCAGTATTCCATTATTGCATCCACCCAAACTTGTTTGCACGGTTGAATTTATCTCAGTGCTGCCTGCGTTTTCATCTGTACACAGTTATTTCCGATATATTCAATAAACGATTTCCAATCTTCCTTAAATGTATGTTCTCCTTGTTCTCTTATTCTCTATGTTATCTCTGCAAGTGGTGCATATTCTGTCAGCTTCAGATGCCACTTTTCTTCGGTTAGGACCTCGCTCCTTTTCCATTTTTGGGCTAACGAAACATGGGCCGCAGTAGTGACATAAATAACTCTTTTCGACACCTGGGAATTTCAGCCTGAATTATCCACAATAGAAAGGACTCTGTTTTTTTTGGGGGGGGGAGAAGTACTTTTAAACATTTCTCCCCAATTTGTTATGGATCATTTCCGAATACTCTTTCACCCGTTTACAAGTCCAACCACCGGACCACTGTTAACGCTACTTCTAGGACAAAGCAAAAACCCCACAACTCATACACCCCAAATGTTTGAAAGAGCACGGCTTTCTCCCAAAGAATCCTGGGAAACATAGTTTCCTAAGAGCGCTGGGAATTGTAGCTCTGTGAGAAGCAAAGTACAGTTCCTGGAAGAGGAACCTGCCTCCGAGGCTCCAGCGTGAAATCTGGGCTTAATTGTGCCAGAAGCTGTTTTCAACCATAGGTTTCACTCAGGTGAAGGAATGGCGGGAGGGAGAGAGCCTTTTAAGCATGTGCAGAGTGTTTTCCCATCACCTTGAGTAGTCACAGTCAATCCCCAGCCCCAAGTGTGTTCAATATTAGGAAAATAGGCTTCCATTGGCAAGAGTGGGGCTTTGAGCTCCAGGACCTATTTGTTTAGAACTGAAGTGCTGGAGGGAGGGAGCAGTAGAAAAGAGATGAAAATTCAGGTGACCAAAGGGACATTTTGGAGCTGCCCCCAGACCAGGGCTGGGCCAGGATGTTTTGACACCTGAGGCAAACTGCAACATTGGCTAGGAAAGAAGAGAGGAGACCTGCTGCCCCTGGGGATCCTGCCGCCCGAGGCGGTTGTCTCAGCTTGTCTCACAGGAGGGCCGGCCCTGCGCCAGACCTACCAGTTCCAGCATTTCAGAAACCATGGTGCAATATTGCAGAGCCCGTTTTCCAAGATGCTCAGAAGAGCAGCCTTGCTAGATGAGGCCAGAAATCTGCCTGTGACGCTACAGGGAGTGCCAGATGTTTGTGGAGAAGTTCCCAGGCAAGGAGATGCTGGAGGCAGCCTCAGTCACCAGCGTTGGTGGTATAGTGGTGAGCATAGCTGCCTTCCAAGCAGTTGACCCGGGTTCGATTCCCGGCCAATGCAGCACATCTTTTGGTAAAGAGCTAAAGCTTTGTGTGTAAAAATAAGCTCCCAGGCCCTAATTCCCAGGTAGAATTCCTCTCGCCTGAGACTGTGTTAAATGCTGTACATTTAAAGGACATGACCTTCCCTCTAACAATCCTGGGAACTGTAGTTTGCTAAGGGTGCTGGGAGTTGTAGTTCTGTGATGGGGTAAACTACAGTTCCCAGGATTCTTGGGGTGTGTCTGCTTTTAATTTATGGCATCTACATAAGACCATAAGAGGAGCCCACCAGAGCAGGCCAATGGCGGCCCACCTAGACCCTTCTTGCTGTGGTCAACCGGAACTTGTGGGTATCTTGCCAGCAGGATCCGAACATAAGAGACTCAGCCCACCTCTGCCTTCCAAACACTGGTACGCAGAAGTGTTTCTGCCCCTGAATTCAGACACACACTGAAGTTACCAATCTAGAGGCATGGCAGAGCAGTAGAAGGTGCAGAGCAAGATGTTTGGCACCAGCTTGGCTGCAGCAGTTGCCAACAAGAAGCCTACAAGGTGCCGTCCAACTGCCTTAGGGACTCCGTTCATGAATTGTGGACAAACCTATGACAAACCTAGACAGCATCTTAAAAAGCAGAGACATCACCTTGCCAACAAAGGTCTGTATAGTCAAAGCTCTGGTTTTCCCAGTAGTGATGTATGGAAGTGAGAGCTGGACCCTAAAGAAGGCTGATCGCCCAAGAATGGATGCTTTTGAATTCTGGTGCTGGAGGAGACTCTGGATAGTCCCATGGACTGCAAGATGATCAAACCTTTCCATGCTGAAGGAAATCAGCCCTGAGTGCTCACTGGAAGGACAGATCCTGAAGCTGAGGCTCCAAGACTTTGGCCACCTCATGAGAAGAGAAGAAGACTCCCTGGAAAAGACCTTGATGTTGGGAAGGATGGAGGGCACAAGGAGAAGGGGACGACCGAGGACGAGATGGTTGGACAGTGTTCTCGAAGCTACCGGCATGAGTTTGACCAAACTGCGGGAGGCAGGGGAAGACAGGAGGGCCTGGCGTGCTCTGGTCCAGGGGGTCACGAAGATGCGAACATGACTAAACGACTAAACAACAACAACAACAGGTTATTGTATTTTAGTGTTCTGTTGGAAGCCACCCAGAGTGGCTGGGGATACCCAGCCAGATGGGCGGGGTATAAATAATATATTATTATTATTATTATTATTATTATTATTATTATTATTATTATTATTATTATTATTATTATATTATTATATTATTATATTATTATTATTATTATTATTATTATTATTATTATTATTATTATTATTACACAGCAGCTCTCCGGAGCCCCTAATCTCCGCCACCCTCCAGGTTGGGAGGAACTCTCAGCGCCCCCATTTGCTGAGCCACGTCAAATGGGGTGGGGGTGGCGCTCTTGGGCGTTGGGAGCTGTGAAACTCCCCACTCCTGCCCTCCACCCCCGAAAAAGAAGGTGTGACTCTGAATAGGCCGGCCTTTGAAGCTAGATCTTGTTCCCACGGAATAAAAGGAAAGAGGCGATGGATGTTTTAGAAGCACGCAACGTGGCAGGCTCTTGCATTCCTGCTTAAAGCGGGGCGGGGAGATGGGGAGGAACGCACCCCTCCCAAAACCTTGCATCCAATCGAGGCGAAGCTTTTTGCAGAAAAACATAACTGCACCACGCTCACGAATCTTGCACAATCTTGCAAAAAAAAGAACGCCCAGGCGGTGCCTCAAATCTTGCCTGCACTTGGGAAGTCTGGATTTGACCCCCGGCTTCCACTTCCCTGCCAAATCTCCCCCTTTTTCACTCTCCCCTGATTTATTTTGTCAGTGAAAACCTCAGCGATATTGGATGCCATCCTATCTGTGAAAAGCCCCATTGAGTGCAATGGGAGCCACTTCTGGGCGTGTACAGGATTCAGGAGGCTGGATACTTTCCATGCTCCCATATTTGAAAGCTCCTTTAGGTTATGTGGGGGGTGAGAAGGCCAGAAGGAAATCCCGGTGCTCCTTTGAAGTGGCTCCCTAACCAAAAAGTTCCACCATTCTTATACACAGAGAGAGAAAATTAAACCAAAAAGTCAAGTTGCATTGGCCGGGAATCGAACCCGGGCCTCCCGCGTGGCAGGCGAGAATTCTACCACTGAACCACCAATGCTGTGCATAACATCTGGATTTTCCCCCTTGAGATTCTTGCAAGTCAGGATGGACTCTTAACCATTTTATTGCCGGTGCACTGCCTCTTTTTCATTTTTCTACCTTTTGTTGGGTGTGTGGGGTTGCAATGATTTAAAGCGCTTATCTGCTGAAATGAGGCTGCATTTTAATGTTGTATCTTAATCTTGTTTTTAAGTTGTATTTTAATCAATTGTTTTTATACCTGGTGTTGGCCGCCCTGAGCCCAGTCTTGGCTGGGGAGGGTGGGGTAAAAAATAATAATAATAATAATAATAATAATAATAATAATAATAATAATAATAAAATAATAATAAAAATAAATAATAATAATAATTTCTTTATACCCCGCCCATCTGGCTGAGTTTCCCCAGCCACTCTGGGCGGCTCCCAATCAAGTGTTAAAAACAGTAAAGCATTAAATATTAAAAACCTCCCTAAACTGGGCTGCCTTCAGATGTCTTTGAAAGATAGGATAGCTGCTTATTTCCTTCACATCTGAAGGGAGGGTGTTCCACAGGGTGGGTGCCACTACCGAGAAGGCCCTCTGTCTGGTTCCCTGTAACCTCGCTTCTCGCAGTGAGGGAACCGCCAGAAGGCCCTCGGAGCTGGACCTCAGTGTCCGGGCAGAACGATGGGGGTGGAGACGCTCCTTCAGATCTACTGGGCCTTTGAGGCCGTTTGGGGCTTTCAAGGTCAGCACCAACACTTTGAATTGTGCTCAGAAACTTACTGGGAGCCAATGTAGGTCTTTCAGGACCGGTGTTATGTGGTCTCGGCAGCCACTCCCAGTCACCAGTCTGGCTGCCACAATAATGGATTAGTTGTAGTTTCTGGGTCACCTTCAAAGGTAGCCCCACGTAGAGCGCATTGCAGCAGTCCAAGCGAGAGATAACCAGAGCATGCACCACTCTGGTGAGACAGTCCGTAGGCAGGGAGGGTCTTATCCTATGTACCAGATGGAGCTGATAAACAACTGCTGTGGACACAGAATTGACCTGTGCCTTCATGCAGTGGCGTAGCGTGGGGGGTGCAGGGGGGCCGGCCGCACCGAGTGTAACATCTGGGGGTTAGGGTTAGGGGGTGCAAATCCATGGGTTAGGGGGCGCAAATCCACGGGTTTGGGGGCGCAAATTACTTGCCTTGCCCCGGGTGGTGACAACCCACGCTACGCCACTGCCTCCATGGACAGCTGTGAGTCCAGAATGACTCCCAGGCTGCGCACCTGGTCCTTCAGGGGCACAGTTACCCCATTCAGGACCAGGGACTCCCCCACCCCGCCCACCCCCTGTCCCCCCAAAGCAGTACTTCTAGCAGAAAAGTTAGAAGGAATTAAGAAAGGAATTACAGCAGAAAGGTTATAAGGAATTAAGTATAAATGGATTTTTAATGTATTAAAGGGGAAAAATAAGGTTAAAATAAGTTAAGATAAAATACAGGACAGAAAACTGAGGAAGATGGAAAGGATTTGCTGAAACAGTTATTTGAAGTGGAATACAAAAAGGGAGGTGTGAGGAGGTCGTGGAAACAAGTGAATGAAAGATAAGATACTGAAATTATGGATGTGTTTTAAATTGTGTTTGTTGTATTTTGTTAATTTAATGTTTTTAATGTCAGTGTTATGTAGTGTTTTTGTTTTTGTTTTGTTTTGTTGAATTATTTTTCTTTCTTTTATACTCTTTAAACTGTTAATAAATATTACTTTTTTTACAAACAGTACTTCTAATAGCAGTATTATTATTATTATTATTATTATTATTATTGTCACACGTGGCACTCAAAGCTCTGGGAGAACTTTGGCCTCTGCATCTCACAAACGCTCCCCGGTTCGGAGGAGGAGGCGCAGATAGACACCCTGCGGGTTGAAGCCGGCAGATCGATCGCTCTCTCCTCCCGCTGCGCCTCGGGGGTCTCCGGCAGGTGCCCGGAGGTGCCAAGGCTCGTGGGCCGCCGGTTTGGCCAGAGGTGCCATTTGACACCTCCGCGGGGGGTCCGGGGATCTACAAGTGGCGCTAGGGAGGCGGATCAAAGGGCAGGCGGGCGTGGGAGGCAATTGGCACCTGGGCGTGTGGAAGACTTTCCCAGGCTCGTAAAGCGGGGCGGGAGGGAGGGAGGGGAGGGGGCGGGGCGGGGGCACGACAGAAGGGGGGGGGAGACGGAAGGACAAGACCAGCCTTGCTTCCCCCCCCTTCCCTAATTAACAACCCTCGCCAGCAGCTGGATGGAGGTGGATGGAGGACAATGTCCCCCCCCCCCATGCTCCACAATTTAGGGATTTGTACAGATTAGAGCAGACACCCCCAAACTTGACCCTCCAGTTGTTTTGGGACTACAATTCCCATCATCCCTGACCATTGGTCCTGTTGTAATAATAATAATAATAATAATAATAATAATAATAATAATAATAATAATTTTTAAACCAATTGCAATTCTGGTTTTGAACGCAGTACAGTGGTACCTCGGGTTACATACGCTTCAGCTTACAGACTCCGCTAACCAGAAATAGTATCTCGGGTTAAGAACTTTGCTTCAGGATGAGAACAGAAATCGTGCTCTGGCGGAGTGGCGGCAGATTTCTGTAGATTTCTCAATTTCATTGTTCTGTATGGGACAATGAGAATAAAGATATTGGATTGTGTCATATCGTATTTACAGTGGTACCTCGGGTTACAGATGCTTCAGGTTACAGACTCCGCTAACCCAGAAATAGTGCTTCAGGTTAAGAACTTTGCTTCAGGATGAGAACAGAAATCGTGCTCTGGCGGAGTGGCGTCAGCAGGAGGCCCCATTTGCTAAAGTGGTGCTTCAGTTTCAGGTTAAGAACGGACCTCCGGAACAAATTAAGTACTTAAACTGAGTACCACTGTATAAGGAGTCTCTATAGTGTATTGTATTTTAAAATGGGGTTTCAGAGTTTTTAGGGGGTTTTGAATGTCTTATGTAGATTTCTCAATTTCATTGTTCTGTATGGGACAATGAGAATAAAGATATTGGATTGTGTCATATCGTATTTACAGTGGTACCTCGAGTTACAGATGCTTCAGGTTACAGACTCCGCTAACCCAGAAATAGTGCTTCAGGTTAAGAACTTTGCTTCAGGATGAGAACAGAAATTGTGCTCCGGCGGCGCGGCAGCAGCAGGAGGCCTCATTAGCTTCAGGTTAAGAACAGTTTCAGGTTAAGAACGGACCTCCGGAACAAATTAAGTACTTAACCCGAGGTACCACTGTATACCCCACCCTCCCCGGCCAGAGTCGGGCTCAGGGCTGCTAACACCAGTAGAATTCCAACAACGACAACAACAATAATAATAATAATAAAGCAATTTAAAATACAGGTTAAAATATAATTTAAAATGCAGCCTCATTTCAATAGTAGCTCATAGATCAAAACCGTAAGGGGAGGGAAACATAAGGGTCAGACTGAGTCCAAACCAAAGGCCAGGCGGAAGAGCTCTGTCTTGCAGGCCATGCGGAAAGATGTCAAGTCCCGCAGGGCCCTAGTCTCTTGTGACAGAGCGTTCCACCAAGTTGGGGCCAGTACTGAAAAGGCCCTGGCCCTAGTTGAGACCAATCTAGCCACCTTGCGACTTGGGACCTCCGAAGTGTTGCCATTTGTGGACCTTAAGGTCCTCCGTGGGGCATACCAGGAGAGGCGGTCCCGTAGGTCCCGTTAGCTAGAGATGATGGGAGTTGCAGTCCCAAAACATCTGGAGGGCCAAGTTTGGGGGTGCTTGGATTAAAGGGATCTTGTCAAAAGAGAAACCAGACTTCTGCAAATGGTGCCCCTCTCGCCGCCACCTCACACAGTGGCTGTGCACCTCATCCAACCCATTTATATTCGGATCGGGTCAAGTGGTGTTGAATCTTCCAATATTATGTGGATGCGGCAGAGGCCGTACTAAAAGCAGTTTTCAATTAAAAAGAAGAAGATTGCGTTGTTTGCACTCACAGAAACATCTGTACAGTGGTACCTCGGGTTATGTACTTAATTCATTCCGGAGGTCCGTTCTTAACCTGAAACTGCTCTTAACCTGAAGCACCACTTTAGCTAATGGGGCCTCCTGCTGCCGCCGCTCCGCCGGAGCACGATTTCTGTTCTCATCCTGAAGCAAAGTTCTTAACCTGAAGCACTATTTCTGGGCTAGTGGAGTCTGTAACCTGAAGCGTATGTAACCTGAAGCGTATGTAACCCGAGGTACCACAGAATCTGCAAAATGGGCTGCTCCCGGCAACCCGATATAGATGTTACTCATATTTAAAGTTAAATAGAACCGTCTAAATGAATGGACAGGAGTTAGGTCTGTTAATTTCAGTGGGTCTATACTCTGAGTTAGTAGTTAGGTGGATATAAACCCAGAGAGTTGTCTCCACTTAAACCTTCAGGTCTAGCCCATAGGCATTGAATGGGGCAACATCTGGATGTGTGAAGGTTGTAATAATAAACCAATAAATACAGATGAAGAGCATATACTGTAAATAAATCAAAACAAAAACACTGTTGCATTGGCCGGGAATCGAACCCGGGCCTCCCGCGTGGCAGGCGAGAATTCTACCACTGAACCACCAATGCATCTGTGTGCATCTGTCTCTATATACAATTTTCATATTATTCCTCCACAAGCTGTTGTTGGTTCTTGAAATAAAAACATGGGCCGGGCCTGAAACTCATGCTCTTGCACAACCCCAACCTCAGATGAACTGGGGGAAGTTGGAGGCTCTCTGCACACCCTCAGAGGCACTCTCGCCTTGCATTCAGCCAGCCTCCAGCACATGTCTCCAGGGCCAGGCCCTGAGCTTGCTCCATGCTTGTCCAAAGGCAGAGAGGTTTTCTCCACTTTTCCTTCCGGATTGGGCTGGGTGGGGGAGGGGAACCCTGGGAAACCCTTCCACACGCCAAGGTGTCAATGACCTCCTGGGCTTCGCCTGCTCTTTGATGGGACTGGAGGCCACACGAGCTGTCACACCCCCAGCGCCTGCCAGAAAACTCCCACTGGGGGTGGGGTGTGTGTCATAAACAGGGGGAGGGGTGAGAGAGAGGATGGAAGGCATTCCAAGAAACAAAGGAATCAAACATACACGTGGAGCACATGCGGGGTGTACTCTGCACATGCTCAGAGGCACACTGTTCTTCTCTCATCAGCAGCAACCCACGCGTGTATATTAGATAGACAGATATCTTTATTGTCATTGTCCCATACAGAACAAAATCGAAAAACTATATAAAACATTCAAATCCCCCTAAAAACTCTGAAACCCCATTTTAAAATGCACTATACTATACTATAAAAACCCCTAAAAACTCGGAAACCCCAATTTTAAAATACACTATACTATACTATAAAAACCCCTAAAAACTCGGAAACCCCAATTTTAAAATACACTATACTATAAAATACACTATACTGTACTATAAAATACACTATACTATAGAGACCCCTTATGCTGCGTTTAGAACCAGAATTGCATTTGCATAGAAACTGTTTCTCAGTTTCTTATTGTGTTAAGAATCGGATTTAGTTGTTTGTTTTTACATCACAGATAGAATATTAACAATACAGTGGTACCTCGGGTTACATACACTTCAGGTTACATACGCTTCAGGTTACAGATTCCACTGGCCCCACTGGTTAAGAACTTTGCTTCAGGATGAGAACAGAAATCGTGGTCCGGCGCAGTGGCAGCAGCAGGAGGCCCCATTAGCTAAAGTGGTGCTTCAGGTTAAGAACAATTTCAGGTTAAGAATGGACCTCCGGAACGAATTAAGTACTTAACCCAAGGTACCACTGTACTCGCAATATCCGTGGTGACGTTCAGCGTAAAAAGTGCCTCTATGGCAGGCACCCCCAAACTCGGCCCTCCAGATGTTTTGGGACAACAACTCCCATCATCCCTAGCTAACAGGACCAGTGGTCAGGGATGATGGGAATTGTAGTCCCAAAACAGCTGGAGGGTCAGATTTGGGGACACCTGCTCTATGGTCTTTTAAATATTTCTGAATTGTTGGCTTATTTCGTTCTCGCTTTTTAAAAATTACGTATATTGTGTTTTCCTTTTTTGTATATTTTTAACGTTGGAAACCGCGCTGTTTAATAAAACCAAGTTTTAATGGGAGATGTAAGCTTAGAGCTGGTGCCATTAAAAGCAAAGGACTTAAATTGCTTTAAACCCATTTGTTTCAATGGGATTGACTTCGATTAGGTCTGATTTTGGTTGTAGCTTATTATTCGTAAGCGGCGCATTGGCGACTCTCAGAAACATGCCTCTGTATAGACAGGAAAATAAATAAATAAAACCCCATCTCAGGAAGGAGGAAACCTGCTTGCTTTTTAGAACATATTTGTGCAGCATCACCGCCAAACGCTGGGAATTTTCCTTCATCAAAGGACCCATCCAGCTGTTTTCAACGGCGCATTGGTGGTTCAGTGGTAGAATTCTCGCCTGCCACGCGGGAGGCCCGGGTTCGATTCCCGGCCAATGCAACACACGTTTTGTTTTCCTCTCGTTTAATGGGTCCCAGTTCTCCCCACACCTAATGTTCCCCCCACCCCGCCTCACATGCTTCTTTCTTTCTTTCTTTCTTTCTTTCTTTCTTTCTTTCTTTCTTTCTTTCTTTCTTTCTTTCTTTCTTTCTTTCACTTTATTAATCTGGCCATTCTCTTTGTGCCTGTTTGCAGAAGCAAGGAGATTAAGTAAAATAATTAAAAAAATCTTTTTAAAACTGCCTGTTTGAGATTTATATTTATTCTCCGTTCAAGTCAGCAAAAAGAAAAAAGAAAAGATGAAGTTGCATTGGCCGGGAATCGAACCCGGGCCTCCCGCGTGGCAGGCGAGAATTCTACCACTGAACCACCAATGCTTCCTTAGGAAATCCCCCTCTCCGTATCGTTTTTGCAGCCGCTCCTCTCTGTCTCTCTCTTCCATTCCTCTTCCATTTGCAAGAGGCGCCTTGCAATTCACTTGCAAAAATGGGTGGGAGGTGGAGGAGTGGAATGGGGAAAGATATTGATACTGTACCAATATCGGTTGAAAGTGCAGAGTTCCTCAGATTCCAAAAGGAAAGGAAAAAAGAAAGAGGTTGTGGAAGTTGCACCCACATTAAAAATAAAATAAAAACAGCTCACGCCGTCCAGGCCCAACGCATCACCTTTTTAGCAGTGAGATCTAGTGGTTAAAGCGCTGGTTTTTTTTTAAAAAAAACACCACCATCTCGACTCGGCCATGGAGCTTCGCCACTGCCTCTCTTTAAAAAATAAAAATTAAAAATTAAAACAAAACATGTTATCCAAAAACATATCATCCTTATTTCCAACCCATTTTTCCTCCCTCCCCCCGACTTCCCCCAGTTCCAGTCTTTGATTTCTCTGAGAATGCTGTTTTCTGCATGTTACACAGTTGTATAGATCCTCAAACTGTTTAGTTGATTATTATCAATAAAAAGTTTGTGAATGTTTATTCAAAGCCAGCCAAGGAGTCCTGTTCGCTTTGTTGCCTCTTCAGGTACTTTGTCAAGGGTTCCCATTCATCCTTAAAATCACAGTTATCCTTGTCCCGTAGCTTATATGCCAGTTTTGCCAGTTCCGCATAGTCCATCAATTTTTCTTGCCATGATTCTTTAGTTGGGGTTTCTTCAGTCTTCCATCCTTGTGCTATTAAAACTCTCGCGGCCGTTGTCGCAAAAAAACACCACCATCTCGACTCAGCCATGGAGCTTCGCCACTGCCTCTTTTTTAAAAATAATAATAATAATAATAATAAATATTCAAAATTAAAACAAAACATATTATCCAAAAACATATCATCCTTATTCCCCCCCCCCATTTTTCCTCCCTCCCCCCGCCCTCCCACACAAAACCCATCCACACACCCCACTTCCCTCAGTTCCAGTCCTTGGTTTCTCTTAGAATGCTGATTTTTGCATGTTACAAAGTTGTCTAGATCCTCAAACTATTTAGCTGATTATTATCAATAAAAAGTTGGTGAATGTTTATTCAAAGCCAGCCAAGGAGTCCTGTTCGCTTTGTTGCCTCTTCAAATACTTTGTCAAGGGTTCCCATTCATCCTTAAAGTCACAGTTATCCTTGTCCTGTAGTTTATGTGTCAGTTTTGCCAGTTCTGCCACTGCCTCTCGGCCTAACCTAAAAATGTTTCGATATTTTAATGTTGCATTTTAATCTTGTTTCTAAGTTGTATTCATTCAACTTGATTTTATTATTGCTTGTTAGCCGCCCTGAGCCTGGCCTTGGCTTGGGGAGGGCGGCGTATAAATAAAAAAATATTATTATTATCAACCTACATCGCAGGGTTGTTGTTGCGTGGGGGGAAATGGCTTTGGAGAAGAAGGTGGGACGTGATTGCAATAAGTACAATAAATAAATAAACACACTTCCGCCCCCTAAGGAGAGCAGAGGGTGGTCTTTAGTGATTCTGGGAGTTTGATCTGGAGATGTGATGCTCAGGCCCATAAACCAAGGGCCCAAATGGGACCCTGGGACATTGGGAGGTGAGAAGAATTCCGATTCCTTCCTCTCCAGCCAGCCAGCTATAAACTCATTATCAGAGCCCAGGTGGGGCAGTAATTCACCGCCCTTTCTCTCTGCAGGGCTTTCAGGGGATTGCTAAGGAATTTGTCAGGAATTCGAAATGCTAAAATCGAAGGCAGCCATCCTTGCTTTTGCTTCTGTGCTGAATGAAAGGGATCTTGCAAGTGGAGGAAAGATATCCTACCTATATATTCCCCCCTCCGCCAGTGCTGGATTTACGTATAATAATAAAAATAATTTTATTTCTACCCTGCCTTCTCCCGAGCCAAGGCTGGGCTCAGGGCGGCTAACAAGCAATAATAAAAAACAAGTTGAATGAATACAAGATTAAAATGCAACATTAAAACACTGAAACATTAAAAAGCAGCCTCATCACAGGAGGAGAAAGGAAAAAAGAAAGAGGGGGAGGGAATCAAGTTGATTCCAAGCCAAAGGCCAGGCGGAACAACTCTGTCTTACAGGCCCTGCGGAAAGAAATCAGATCCTGCAGGGCCCTGGTCTCATGAGGCAGAGTTCCACCAGGCCAGAGCCATCACTGAGAAGGCCCTGGCTCTGGTTGAGGCTAATCTAATTTCCTTAGGGCCCGGGACCTCTAGGGTGTTGCTATTTATGGACCTTGAGGCTCTCCGTGGGGCAGACCGGGAGAGGCGGTCCCGTAGGTACGAGGGTCCTAGGCCGTGAAGGGCTTTAAAGGTCAAAAGCAGCACCTTAAATCTGACCCGATACTCCACCGGGAGCCAGTGCAGCTGGAAAAGCACTGGGTGAATATGCTCCCATGGCAGAGACCCCGTGAGGAGCCTCGCTGCAGCATTCTGCACCTGCTGGAGTTTCTGGGACAGCTTCAAGGGCAGCCCCGCGTAGAGCGAATTACAGTAGTCAAGTCTGGAGGTGACCGTTGCATGGATCACTGTGGCCAGGTCGGGGCGGGAAAGGTAAGGGACCAACTGCTTGATGCGGCAAAGGTGGAAAAATGTCGCTAGAGTTAAACAAGCTATAGCTTAGGGCCCAAGTCTCTTGGGGACCCCCCCCCCAAAAAAAAATTAAACAAAAAAACAACTGGATGTAGGTTTCCAAAATATAAGATAAAAAACAAATAAAATAAAACCAACATACAGCAACAATGTTTTGTGTTGTGTAGGCTCCTATGATGTAAGTCATGGGCCCCGCCTGCTAGCCTGCTCCCTAAAATATCACTGGTTTGCTCCTTTCTATATATAGGGTGCCTACATTCTGCATGGACTTTGCATTCTCCATGGAGTTCTCAACAATTACTTTGTTAAAATACATATTTTGTTATGTGCAAATAGCTTCAGATACCTGTTGTTGTTGTTGAGTCGTTTAGTCGTGTCCGACTCTTCGTGACCCCATGGACCAGAGCACGCCAGGCACACCTGTCTTCCACTGCCTCCCGCAGTTTGGTCAAACTCATGTTTGTAGCTTCGAGAACACTGTCCCACCATCTCGTCCTCAGTCGTCCCCTTCTCCTTGTGCCCTCCATCTTTCCCAGCATCAGGGTCTTTTCCAGGGAGTCTTCTCTTCTCATGAGGTGGCCAAAGTCTTGGAGCCTCAGCTTCAGGATCTGTCCTTCCAGTGAGCATTCAGGGCTGATTTCCTTAAGAATGGAGAGGTTTGATTTTATTGCAGTCCATGGGACTCTCAAGAGTCTCTCAGATACCTATTAGGTCCATCAATTACGGTACCATATAGCATATATTCAACACAAAAAACAGCGACAATTTGTTGTTGGCAAAGGACAGCTGGACATATAAAGAGCCCCATTGCCTTCAGTAGCTGAGGGCCTCATCAAACCTAAATCCGCCCCTGTTTCCAACGCACACAAATTGGCAAAACCCTTCCCAATTTCCCTTAATTCTGCACACCCCTTCCTCACCCCCCACTTCATTTTCGAAAAGTAGAATTGTAGAAGTGGAAAGGACCCCTCCCCAGACATCTAGCCCAACGCCCTGCGATGCAGGAATCAGAGGTGAGCATCCAGAATTTATTAGCGCCCTTTCTCACACAAAGAACTGCCTACCTCCCAGGGTTGTTGTGTAGTGTGTTGTAGTGGGTGCTAAGCAGTTCGGCCAGTGTAGTCTATCAGAAATAGGTCTTTCTTCCTTCCAACATATCAGGGGGCTGTCTGTGCTCGTTCCCTTGAAAAATAAACCCCTTTTGCCACTTTTTTTGACCCCTCCTGCGTCCCTCTGCTTTCACGCCAAATTTCAGGGCCTATTTTTACTGGTCCCCATTTGGCAGACTTTCACAGTTCCTGATGTGTAGGGTGGGGGGAGACGGGGGGGGGTAATGACTTTTCCCCACAGCTGCTGTTGGTCCTATTCCCCCCTAGCTCACCCCCCAACCACCACATTCCCTAGTCTTCGTTAACATTTCCCACTTCTGCTTAGTTAATGGGCTTAATAAGAGTTGCAGGGGCTCAAGCACACCCCTCCACTGTCTCCCCCCACCGCAGTTCTACACTAGTCAAACGCCCCTTTTCCCCAAACCCAGATGGGTCACAGGAAGGACTTGGGGTTGTTTAGTGATGAGGTGAAAGCACTCTGTGTGTGCCCAGAGACATGGATGAGGGGAAAGTATTCTGTGCGTGCTCATAGACCATGGGTTGGCAAACTAAGGCCCGGGGGCCGGATCCAGCCCAATTGCCTTCTCAATCCAGCCCACGGACGGTCCAGGAATCAGCATGTTTATCCATGAGTAGAATGTGTCCTTTTATTTAAAATGCATCTCTGGATTATTTGTGGGGCCTGCCTGGTGTTTTTCCATGAGTGGAATGTGTGCTTTTATTTAAAATGTATCTCTGGGTTATTTGTGGGGCATAGGAATTCGTTCATTATTATTTTTCAAGATATACAGTGTGGCCCCCCACAAGGTCTGAGGGACAGTGGACCGGCCCCCCTGCTGAAAAATTTTGCTGACCCCTGTGACATAGACCATATTTTATAGAGAAAAAATGAACGAATTCCTATGCCCCACAAATAACCCAGGGCTGCATTTTAAATAAAAGGACACATTCTACTCATGGAAAGACATGCAGATTCCCAGACCGTCCATGGGCCGGATTTAGAAGGTGATTGGGCCGGATCCGGTCCCCGGATCTTAGTTTGCCTACCCATGACATAGCTATCTACTATTGTGGTCTCTCCTTCCTTGGAGGTTTATAAGCAGAGGTCGGATGGCCATCTGTCATGGATGCTCTAGCTGAGATTCCTGTATTGTAGGGGGTTGGACTAGATGACCCGTGGGTCCCTTCCAACTCGACAATTCTCCAATTCTCAAGAAAATTGGCTTCCAGGTGGAAAAATCAAAATTGGAAACAGAACTGTTAGATCCCAGAACTAAGATTTTGTTAAGAATGTATAACTTGCTGTTGAAATGGAACACTCAGGATGAAACGGTGAAATCTGCTATGATTAAATGGGCACAAGATGTTGGACATAATATTATGATGGCTGACTGGGAACAGTTATGGACCACAGGTATGAAGTTTACGGCATGTAATGCCTTAAGAGAGAATATTATGAAAATGATCTACAGGTGGTACATGACACCAGTCAAGCTTGCAAAAATATATCATTTGCCTGATAATAAATGCTGGAAATGTAAAGAGACCGAAGGTACATTCTTTCACCTTTGGTGGACGTGCCCTAAGATTAAGGCCTTCTGGGAGATAATCTATAATGAAATGAAAAAGGTATTTAAATATACCTTCCTGAAGAAACCAGAGGCCTTTCTCCTGGGCATGGTCGGCCAATTGGTGTCAAAGAGGGACAGAACCTTTTTTATGTATGCTACAGCAGCAGCAAGAATACTCATCGCAAAGTATTGGAAGACACAAGATCTACCCACCAAGGAAGAATGGCAGATGAAGGTAATGGACTACATGGAACTGGCAGAAATGACTGGCAGAATCCGAGACCAGGGAGAAGAACCGGTAGAAGAAGGCTGGAAGAAATTTAAAGACTATTTACAGAAACATTGTAAAATTAAGGAATGTTAGAAGGATGCTGGAATGAAGTTAATGTGGTTTTAGAAGTAATGTTATAAAGGAGTATGTAAAAATGGGTTGTTAACAGGTGAGAATGTAAAGGTACAATATATTAAGATAAATGACTAAGATAAAAACAAAGATGGAAAGGATTTGCTGAATTAACTAATTGAACTAGAATACAAAAAAGGGAGGTGTGAGGAGGTCAAGGAAACAAGTAAATGAAAGATAAGTCATGGAAAAATTGATTTGTTTTTTAAATGTTTTTATTTTTCAGTTTTTTGTAATTTTTTGTTTTATTATGTTTTTCTTACTTTTGTAACTTTTTGAAATTTTAACAAATATTACTTTTTAAAAAAAAAGACAATTCTCCAATTCTATGCTTCAAACAGCAGTGCGTGCAGCTGAGCCCTGGCTCTGATTCCGCCCGCTATTTTCTCGGAATATGAGGCCTTTTCTTCTTCAGGGCCCTTTAATCAGCTTGCGGCTTCCCAACAGGCGGAATCGACTTGCAGGATCCGCCCCGCCCTCCCTAAGCATGGAAAAGATGCCATAAAGGGAAAGGCTTAACTGGGTGATTTTTACAGCTTGGTATAGAAACATCAGGAATTGTGGGTGGGAATATCTAAATTAATGGTTCTTATTAGTCTGTGTAGCACCGAGTTAAAAACGAAAGAGGAATGTAAATGGGCAAAACTGATGGTAACTGCAGCCAGGCAGGTTATAGAGAATAACTGGAAAAATACAGAAGAGCTAGGGGTGAACCAATTGAGGAAAAAACTGAATGATATTATAATTTTAGAATATCTAACTGTGAAGATACACAGGGTTTAAGGTCAGTGAGAAAGAGGAGGGTTGGTTTGAGTAGATATTGAATTATATTGAGAAGATATATTCTCAGTAATTATACTGAGAAGATATTGAATTATTTGGGTAGGTTTGAACAATTTGGGGCAATAAAAATGTTGAAAGTTAAATAAACCTTGTGGATGGAGGAGTACTAACGTATATAAAATTGTACATATGGTTGACTGCTGGAGCTATTGACTGCTTGTGAAAGTTTTAACATTTGGGTGTCGTCCCCCCCCCCCCCCATTTCACACCCATTGTGTGTGTGCGCGCGCGTGCTGCTGAAAGGAACAGAGCCAAACTCACTCCCCCGCGCCCCCAGATGTGGGCTGCGCCTGATGGGTCATTAAAGGAGAAGGCGGAGGGAAAGGAGGGCGGGGGTAACAGGGGGGCTGGCTCACTTTGACCATCGTCCCGGGAGGAAAGGCAGGCTTGCCAGGAGAGAAGAGCCCGGAGGCGATGGTGACTACGGAGAGCTCTGAGCCAGGAGGGGTGAGAAAGGTATATGGGCTGCATCAGGGGAAGGAAAGTGGGGGGCAGGGGGGGTTTGGGGGGCTCAGTGTAGACAGCTAAGAGGGTGGGTGTGTATGGAGGAGTGACCCAGAGAAAGTGGATCTATCTATCTAATTATATCTATCTATCTATCTATCTATCTATCTATCTATCTATCTATCTATCTATATCATCATCTATCTATCATCTATCTATCATCTATCTATCTATCATCTATCTATCTATCATCTATCTATCTATCATCTATCTATCTATCTATATCTATCTATCATCTATCTATCTCTATCCCTTCTATCATCTATCTATCATCTATCTATCTATCATCATCATTATCTATCTATCTATCTATCTATCTGTCTATCTATTTATTATCTATCTATCTGTCTGTCTGTCTATCTATCTATCTATCTATCTATCTATCTATCTATTTATTATCTATCTATCATCTATCTATCTATCTATCTATCTATCTATCTATCTATCTATCTATCTATTTATCATCTATCTATCATCTATCTATCTATCTATCTAGCTATCTATCCATCCTTCAAGGAGCTCAATGTGGTCCTCTCCATTGTGTCCCTACAACAACCCCGCGAGGTAGGTTGGGCTGACCGGGTGCCACCGGCCCAGGGTCACCCGGCGACTGAGTGGGAGGATTTGAACCCAGGCCCTCGCCTACACACCGCCATCCAGGCTCGCCAGGCGCTGCTCCTGCGCCCCGCCGGCTCCCACCAGCCCTGACCATTGGCCACACTCCGGGAATAACCCAGGGGGGGGGGCTGGGATGCAGATCTTCCCCTCCCCGGGAAGAGAGGACCGGCTGCTTAGCCACAGAAGTGCGCTGGCTTGCTTCGCGTGGTCTTTTCTGGAGGGAGGTGTGCGGAGATGGCGCATCTCTTGCGCAAGGGCTGCGCGCAGATCAGGGGAGGGGACGGCATTCGGGATCGGGGGTGAGGGGAGCCGTGGAGCCCCACACTTTCTGGAGGGTACCGCCTTGGCTACCCCCCTGGAGGAAGAACTCGCCCTCTGCCCTTCCCTGGGGGGCGCCTGTCTCCGCTTGGTGGACTTTTTTTGGAGAGGATTAAAAATAAATAAATCCCTTTCCATCCAGGCACTCGGCTGAGGTTTTGATCTTGGCAACCATGAATTTATTTAGCTGTGAGATGTGATTGTCTTTAAATGTTTGTCTTGTAATGTTTTGAATTTCTGTTGTTTTGTTGCTGGCGTCTCCTGGGGGCGGCGGCGCAATTGAATGAATGAATGAATGAGAATGTGAATGAATGAATGATTATATCAGTTTTGCAGCAGCGCAGACCACTCTCCCCCTTTCTTCTTGCACGGGTGCGTCACAATACTGTACACACACAGGCAGTAGACCCACTGAAACGAATGGAGCTAAGCTCGACGTGCCCTTAATTTCCAATGGGTATACTCTTGAGTAGGACTAACTTTCGCTGCAACCCTCAGGAGCTTATATCTTGTGCCAGGGCGCTGAGTCCGCGGTGAAAGTGCCGGTATTAGCTACGGAAAACATACAGACGGTCATCGCAATAATTAACAAACAACAACGCCAACACGTGATGCTCTGAAACAAAGTAACGTGTGTATATGTTGGAGGAGGGGGGGTATTTATTTTTTTGGCCTGATCGGTGGTTGTGCCAAAAGGAGTTGCAGAATTCTGGGAAGGAGCTGCAAAATGATGAAGATGATGCTCTTTTGTTTTCTTTTAACTGGGCGAAATAATTTCACGTGCAGTGTGGCAAACTTTTCTTAATGCTGTCTCTAAAGGCCTGGCGGGTTTTGGATCTGGTGGGATGGGTTTGTGGGTGCAGTTTGGGGCTGGCTGGATTAAGGGAGAATTGAAGGGGTGGGCCGAGGAAAGCGATTTTGCAACCAAGAAGTTGCAAATTCTTCCAGGCAGAAACAAGTCCTGGCTGCTCCAGGCTCCTCCCATTTTGCCAGGGGAAGCGGGAGGGAGGGGGCTTTATGGAAATTACTTCCTGGGCATTTGGGGTGGGGGCGGTTTTCAAGTAGGATCCGGGAGGGCTCAGCTGAAAGAGAAAGTGTGTTCCTTATCCAGTGGATTTTGCAGAAGATGCCTAACCTGGGCAGGAGGCAGCTGTGATGGGCAGGAGATCAAGGAAACCACAGATGCGTTTTAGATTTGCCCCCACATTAGATAAAGAACAACGGATTTCACATTAATGCTCCGATGCTCGACACGTTTTACAGTGGTACCTCGGGTTAAGTACTTAATTCCTTCCGGAGGTCCGTACTTAAACTGAAACTGTTCTTAACCTGAAGCACCACGATTTCTGTTCTCATCCTGAAGCAAAGTTCTTAACCTGAAGCACTATTTCTGGGTTAGCGGAGTCTGTAACCTGAAGCGTATGTAACCTGAAGCGTATGTAACCCGAGGTACCACTGTATTTCATTTCATAAAATTTATACACCGCTTCATTGAAATACAGGCAAACAAACAAACCCATCTCAAAGTGGTTTGCAGCTGGAATAAAACAATACAGTGGTACATTGGGTTATATACACTTCAGGTTACAGACTCCGCTAATCCAGAAATAGTGCTTCAGGTTAAGAAATTTGCTTCAGGATGAGAACAGAAATTGTGCTCCAGCGGCGCGGCGGCGGCAGGAGGCCCCATTAGCTAAAGTGGTGCTTCAGGTTAAGAACAGTTTCATGTTAAAAACGGACCTTCAGAACAAATTAAGTACTTAACCAGAGGTACCACTGTACAATTATCATAGCTGTCAACGTTTCCCTTTTTTTAAGGGAAATTCCCTTATTCCGAATAGGATTCCTCGCAAGAAAAGGGAAAAGTTGACAGCCATGACAATTATGGGTGACAACAACTATTTTAAACATTCAACAATTTCAAATTGGCTATGAACTTAAACAAAAAAAACCAAAACAGATGAAAACAGGCACGTCGAAATTCTACCTAACCGGGTAGGCTTGCTTAAACCCAAAGGCGCCAAGAAGAACAGAGCTATGTGGATTTTGACAGAAACCTTTCCAAGAAAGCAGGCCTGGGATTGCAGCCTGATGTTAATGTTGAGGTTAAAGGGTTTGGTTCCCTTTTTTATTGTGAAATGAAGGGCCGTTCATCCAAGAAAAAATAGCACCCCCCAGCTATTTGCCTCGCTGCCTCTAGGTAAAGGTAAAGGTAAAGGGACCCCTGACCATTAGGTCCAGTCGCGGATGACTCTGGGGTTGCAGCACTCATCTTGCTTTATCGGCCGAGGGAGCCGGCGTACAGCTTCCGGGTCATGTGGCCAGCATGACTAAGCCGCTTCTGGCGAACCAGAGCAGTGCATGGAAACACCGTTTACCTTTCCGCCGGAGCAGTACCTATTTATCTACTTGCACTTTGACGTGCTTTCAAACTGCTAGGTTGGCAGGAGCAGGGACCGAGCAATGGGAGCTCACCCCGTGGCAGGGATTCGAACCACCAACCTTCTGATCGGCAAGCCCTAGGCTCTGTGGTTTAACCTACAGTGCCACCTGCGTCCCTCTAGGGGGCAGCAAAAGCACTACCTACAAGGTATAGCTTAGGGCCCCACTCTCTTGGGGAAAAAAACTCTCTTGGGGGAAAAAACTGGATGTACATTTCCAAAATATAAGATAAAAAACAAATAAAATAAAACCTACATACAGCAACAGTGTTGTGTATTGTGTAGGCTCCTATGATGTGAGCTAGCCTGCTCCTTAATATATCACTGGTTTGCTCCTTTCTATATATAGGGTGCCTACATTCTGCATGGACTGGTTGCATGGCAACATGGGCAAATGGCTTGAGATACCTATTAGGCCCATAAATGACCATAGAGCATATATTCAACACAAAAAACAGTGACAATTTGTTGCTGACAAAGGACCGCTGGACATATAAAGGGCCCCGTTACCTCCAATAACTTAGGGCCTCTTCAAACCTAAATCCAGCCCTGGCTCCATCTAACCTAGATAATTTATCTGCCTGGTGGGATAAGGAGTGGAATAGAGAGGTGGGGCTGTAGCATCTAAAATGGGAAAGGCAAGTGGGTGTGGGAAGAGGGGAGGAGAGTGGGGGCTGGCAAGGAACAAGGCGGCCATTGGTTCAGCTCTGTGTTGTCTTTACTACCCCCCAGCCCCCTTTTTTTTAGTGGGGTGGTTGATGGGTACATTTGGAGATCTAAACTTCTTGGCAAAACCTGTTCATTGGAAAGCGAAGATCCTGCTCTGCAATGGAGTGTATCAGTGCCTATCTATCAAAGCGGCTGCCCACCCCACCCAGGGGTCAACCCCCCCAATTGTTTGTCTATTCAGATGCTGAAGCCCCTGGCGGAGAAGCGTCGCCGCGACCGCATCAATCGGAGCCTGGAGGAACTGCGCCTGCTGCTCCTGCAGAGGACCCATAGCCAGGTCAGTGAGGAGGTGCCCCCCCTGCTCCCCACAGCCGCCCCCACTCCCCATTCCCTGCAAGTCCTAGCTCTCCCTGAGAACGTAACCGCTGCCGTTTGGGATAGTGTCAGACCCGTGGGTCTGCGTCAACTTTGTGGCCTTCCGATTTCCCGAGGAGGCCTTAGCGTTAATTGAACCCCCTTAAAGTGCATTGAAGTGGATTGTGCGTTTATTTCTTCAACTGCCAGCAGGTGGAGCTATTGCTCTACATGACTCTGCTCTAAAAGGAAGGCTTTGGTTAAAAGGAACTGGCAGAGAAATAGGTGGCCCCGGAGACTTGATCAGGTATTCTCTACCGTTATTCCTGTCTTGTCTACCCTGTCCATGTTCCCCAAGAGTAAGATGGCACTTGCGCAGTGATTTGCAAAATCCCTGTTGTTGGTTAGCAGCAGTAGATCCTGGGCGGGGTGGGGGGTCGGCGAGGTGAGAAGGATCTGCGCGTGGGAGGTGTCCTTCGCAGTCCCAGCCCTCCCTAGCATAGCTGTCAACCGTCCCTTATTTGGCGGGAAAGTCCCTTATCCCAGCGCCGTGTCCCGCTGCTGTCCCTTATTGATGATGTCCCTTAAATTTCCCGGGTTTCAAAGGAAGCAGCTCCTCTCCCTCCCTCCCTGCCGGCCAGGGAGGAGGGAGGCTCCAACTGTGTTGCTTGGCGGCGTTGCTCACCCAATAAGGAGTCTAAGAACGACTGGGGGGTGGAGCTTGCATGCCTTGTGCCGATCAAATCGGTCGCGTTGCCTGGGGACTCGCCTTTGCTCAGCGCTTCCCAGCAGAGAGGTGACGGTGGTTTCCCTTGCTGCATCCCCTTTGCCGGGTTGCTGCGCTGTGGGAACCACCGCTTGAGGCTTCATTTGTCTGCTGGCTGGGCTTTCTGCCTTTGGCTCGGAGGGGCTCAGAAGTCGAACATACCTGTGCTTGGAAAATCCCTTATTTTGGCTGCTGGTCCCTTATTTTCAAATCTGTAAGTTGACAGCTATGCTCCCTAGACCTGCTGATAGCTGAACCCGGGCCTGTCAGCACGCTGATCCCTTGCTCTGCCCCCCAGCCACTGCCTATTCCCTGCAAAAGTTTCCCCTTCAGCCCCCTTCTTCTCGGGTCTCTTTCTTTACAGACTCTGAAGAACCCCAAGGTGGAGAAAGCGGAGATCTTGGAGATTGCTGTAGGATACCTGCGGGAGATGAACGCAGCTAAACCCCAGGGTACAAATGACCTGCATGGTGGGTGTTGGGGGTGGGGCGGTGGTATGTGGCTGTATCAGAGAGACCTGGGCAGGCCAGGTCCGTGAGAGTGTTTGTGAGTTGCTCAAATGCTTTGCTCCCTGTTCTTCAATGCATGGGGAGTCCCCATTCTCACCTTGCCAAAGCCAGAAATTTCCACACCCACCCTCTATCCAGACAGGGATGCTCAAGGAGGGATGGAGATGGGTGTGGCCTGGGGGAGGGAGGAGCTTAAGCGTCCCGGGGGGGGGGCAGGTGGATTGGCCCAGAGGGCTGACACCACCTCCTGAGTGTTTGGAATGTTGCAGATAGTAAAAGGTAAAGGTAAAGGTACCCCTGCCCGTACGGGCCAGTCTTGACAGACTCTGGGGTTGTGCGCCCATCTCACTTAAGAGGCCAGGGGCCAGCGCTGTCCGGAGACACTTCCGGGTCACATGGCCAGCGTGACAAAGCTGCATTTGGCGAGCCAGAGCCGCACACGGAAACGCCGTTTACCTTCCCGCTGGTAAGCGGTCCCTATTTATCTACTTGCACCCGGAGGTGCTTTCGAACTGCTAGGTTGGCAGGCGCTGGGACCGAGCAGCGGGAGCGCACCCCGCCGCAGGGATTCGAACCGCCGACCTTTCGATCGGCAAGTCCTAGGCGCTGAGGCTTTAACCCACAGCGCCACCTGCAGATAGTAGGAGAGGACATATTGATTAAATATTATCCTTCCTCACTCGTGCTAGTGAGTTAGTAGCAGAGTACCATATTTTTTGCTCTATAAGACTCACTTTTTCCCTCCTAAAAAGTAAGGGGAAATGTGTGTGCGTCTTATGGAGCGAATGCAGGCTGCGCAGCTATCCCAGAAGCCAGAACAGCAAGAGGGATTGCTGCTTTCACTGCGCAGCGATCCCTCTTGCTGTTCTGGCATCTGAGATTCAGAATATTTTTTTTCTTGCTTTCCTCCTCCAAAAACTAGGTGTGTCTTATGGTCTAGTGCGTCTTATAGAGTGAAAAATACGGGTACATTCACGAGTAGATAGCACAAAGCTAGTTGGTTGATTCATTTGAATCTCTTTACTTAAGAGGGACATGGGTGGCGCTCTGGGTTAAACCACAGAGCCTAGGACTTGCCGATCAGAAGGTTGGCGGTTTGAATCCCTGCGACGGGGTGAGCTCCCATTGCTCGGTCCCTGCTCCTGCCAACCTAGCAGTTTGAAAGCAAGTTGAATGTTTCCAATAATAACAACAGGGACGCGGGTGGCACTGTGGTCTAAACCACTGAGCCTCTTGGGCTTGCCGATCAGAAAGTCAGCGGTTCGAATCACCGCGACGGGGTGGGCTCCTGTTGCTCGGTCCCAGCTCCTGCCAACCTAGCAGTTCGAAAAACGTCAAAGTGCAAGTAGATAAATAGGTACCACTCTGGCGGGAAGGTAAACGGCGTTTCCGTGCGCTGCTCTGGTTCGCCAGAAGCGGATTAGTCATGCTGGCCACATGACCCAGAAGCTGTCTGCAGACAAACGCCAGCTCCCTCGGCCAATAAAGCGAGATGAGCGCCGCAACCCCAGAGTCGGCCACGACTGGACCTAATGGTCAGGGGTCCCTTTACTTTTACTTAAGCAGTCCAATCTGGCTTTGTCCAGCTTGGGTTTGTTCCTGGCAAATTCCCCTTTTATCCCCTCTCGAAAAGAATAAAGGCGCAACCGCCTTCTTTGAAAAGCAACAACAAGAAGCTCACTCACATTCAGCTCGCAGTAGGTTCCCTGAAGGCAGGCTTTAGCTGGGAGTTACTGAAGAGAGTTTGAGGTCATCCCATATGGGAATGAGCCCGTGTGTTGCTGGCTGAGAGCCAGCAGACAGCAAAATACGCCAGTATCAGAAGTGAGGAGCGATAGAGGAAGGTGGCTGCGTGTCTGGCCCTTTTACGGGGTCTCCTGGGGCCACGGCCATCTACCTGGCAGAGGGAGGATGCTCCAGACCAGGTGTGACAGGAAGTCCTCCTGGCTGGAGGAACGTCCCCCTGTCTGCGTCCACTCTAGGCAAACAGGAAGTGTTGGGCTCGACTGCTTAGGTTCCATCCCACACTGAACATCCCCTGGTTCTATGGACTCTAGAGCCACAGCCTTGCAGAGTTGAGATCTGACCCGACTCCCTGCAAGGCTGTGGAGGCCCACCTCCCTAGGGTTTGAGTGACCAGCCTTCTCCCTGGCTCCCCAATTCTGCCCCTCCAGGAGCCGACCCCTCAGAAGACGGGACCCTCCAGACCTGCTACATGATGGGCTTCCGGGAGTGTCTCCTGGGTTTGGCCGCCTTCATCCAGCAAACCCACCCGTCCGTCCAAAGCCACCTGCTGGACACTTTGCACCTCTACCTGGCCTCCAAGCCGGAGCCCCAGAGCCAAGACTGGACCCTCGCCGTCTTCTCCCCTAGCCCTTCGCTGGAGGAATTGCCTCCCCGGACCCCCGAGGGCTTCTGCTCACCCGTGAAGCCGCTGAGCGAATCCTCACGGAGCCCGGACCCCGCTTGCTCCAGCGCGGGCCAACAGAGACACAGCCGAGACGGCGTCGCCTCAGCCAAGAGGATCCTGGCCCCTCCGTCGGCTTTCTGGAGGCCTTGGCCCTAGAGCACAAACACTCCTGCCCCCCCCTGCCCCAAACATTTATGTATGTAAATATATATATATATATTATCTAATAAAACCTTTGTGATGGGATCACACTGCCGGGTGACTTTACGATGGGATGAGACGTCACCTTACTGCCTCAAATGTAGAGCTTTCCTCCGAGAAAGGGAGATGGTTTCTCAGGGACTAGTAGCTTGGGCCTTCACCTAGCCCCTCTGCTAGCATTTACACATCTAGAAATGAGGTTTCCCCCCTGGAAGGGACCCAGAGGGTCATTTTTTGGTGTTTTTTGTTGTTGTTTTTACCCTCGACCAGCGGTTTGCAAATTGGGACTCCCAAGAGGACTTTGCAGGTAAGTGAAGAATGCTCTGAAGGCTGCAAGCTTTCCTACCACTGAGATGTTCTGCGGTGGGTGGGGGGAAAGTTGGGGCTCCCATCCGATTTCTCCCAGCTCTGGAGCTCAGCTGCTGAAGCGGAAGAGCCTGTTTAAGGAAAGTCTTTTGCGAGTTGCGACCCGACGGGTAAAGACTCCAAAGGAGCCGCTCGGCTGCTTTGCTCAGTTCTCAGCATCCTGGTCTTGCACAGGTAAGACATTGCTGTCTTGCGTAGGTAAGATGCCTTTTGGCTAAGGACTGTGGCCCCAGCAGAATGAATGGGAAACTCAGGGTCTTCTAGGACCCCCAATTCCCATTACCCCCAAGACCACATGCCCCACTACCAGGGACTCGTGACAACAAGAAGTCACAGGTTTTCCACCTCTGTTCGCACCCTGTTTGGGTCTGAGGAGTGGAAGGAATTGTCTCTAAATGTAATATGCCAGAAAATCAGATTTTCACGTACCTGCATAAACACCCCGTCTCCTGTAGAATTCTAAGATTTGTTTGCTTGTGTGCGGCTGAGTGTGTGCTTGGATTACCAAACCCGTGTCATTTTCAAACGTTTCATGACATGCCTGTTTGAAATCAAAACGAGTAATTTCCCCCCATTTAGGTTCATTTTAAAAATATCTTTAATTTCTTTTTTTTTCTTTTTCTCCAAACTTTCAGGTATTATTATTATAAATAATATTTCCCACCCCCACCCCCCAGTTATGGCTTGTATTGGGATGTTTTTGGTTGCTTGTTTAAATAGTTCCTTGTGTTGAAATCTATATGCACCATGTAATAAAAACGTATTTCCTTTAAAAACATGGAGTGGGACTTATTCCTTTCTAGGGTTCTCCAGAAAATTTCCAAGACGTACATTTCCTCCCCCACGGAAACAAAGACACATACATATCAATAACTGTATAACGAGAAGTATTTATGTCTGAATCATTTCCGCGTGCTTTTTTTTTAGTGTACTTTTGGTGAAGTACAGTGGTACCTCAGGTTACATATGCTTCAGGTTACAGACGCTTCAGGTTACAGACTCTGCTAACCCAGAAATAGTACCTCGGGTTAAGAACTTTGCTTCAGGATGAGAACAGAACTTGTGCTCCGGCGGTGCGGTGGCAGCAGGAGGCTCCATTAGCTAAAGTGGTGCTTCAGGTTAAGAACGGACCTCCAGCACGAATTAAGTACTTAACCTGAGGTACCACTGTAGTGTGAAGGAGAGCTCTACTTCACCCAGTCTCTCCCTCATAATACAGGCAGCCCCCCCCCCCAATTTATGCATGTTCAATATGTGTGTGACTGTATATTTGCATTACGTCAAGTTCCAAAGTGACCCAGAAACATCAAAAAGAAATCACTGAAATGTCACTAAAAGGGCAGGGCAAAAAAATATATTTAAAAATCCACTTCTCTTCTGACCCTTGGATGGTTAAACCCACTACCTGAGAATATCAGTCTACACATCAGAGAGATACAAAAGTTAGCTGATAGGTTGAAGCTGTGGTTCTCAAAGGGTGTAGCAAGTGTGGCAGGAAGAGCCACGGACAATCAAAGCAACATTTAAACATTTAGTGCAGTATAGTATTAAGATCAGGGACGCGGGTGGCACTGTGGGTTAAACCACAGAGCCTAGGTCTTGCCGATCGGAATGTCGGTGGTTCGAATCCCCGCGATGGGGTGAGCTCCCATTGCTCGGTCCCTGCTCCTGTCAACTTAGCAGTTCAAAAGCATGTCAAAGTCCAAGTAGATGAATAGGTACTGCTCTGGCGGGAAGGTAAATGGCGCTTCTGTGCCCTGCTCTGGTTCGCCAGAAGCGGATTAGTCATGCTGACCACATGATCCGGAAGCTGTACGCCAGCTCCCTCAGTAAAGTGAGATGAGCGCCACAACCCCAGAGTCGGGCATGACTGGACCTACTGTATTTTTCGCCCCATAGGGCGCACCGGCCCATAGGGGGCACCTAGGGTTTTTTGGGGGGAAATAAAGGAAAAAAATTATTAGCTTCCCCGGACCCCAACCCCCAGAACAGGCTGCTATCCGCAAGCCTAGGGAGCCTGGTGGGAAGTCGCGCCAGTCTCCCACGGCTTGCAGAGAGCTGCCCGAAGCCCGGGGCACGCTCCGCTGCGCTCCCCAGGTTTCGGGCTGCAGGCTGCTGTGCGCAAGCCTTGGGAGTCCTGTGGGAACTCCCGCGGGGCTGCCAAGGCTTGCGGAAAGCTGCCTGAAGCCTGGAGAGCGAGAGGGGTCGGTGCGCACTGACCCCTCTCGCGCTCCAGGCTTCAGCGAAAGCCTGCATTCGCCCATTAGGACACACACACATTTCCCCTTCATTTTTGGAGGGGAAAAAGTGCGTTCTATAGGGCAAAAAATACGGTAATTGTCAGGGGTCCCTTTAGTATTAAGACCAGAAAAGAGAACGGCTTCTTTGTGTAGATGAGGAAATGAGTTTGTCTCAAATTAGACCTAATATAAATGAGATTTCTTGGCAAAAGCAAGCTCACACCTCTCACTGAGTTTGTATACATACTTAAGATCCATGTGTAATAGGCTCGTCCATAATTATATTTGGGTAATGATTCATGTTGCCAGTGCTTTTCTTCTGGGGGGACGCAGGGGTACAAATACCCCTAAACATTTTGTGAATCTAAGTTGGGTCACATTGAGGCAGCACTTCAATATGCGTAGGAAAATGAGAGTACCTCTAAACATTATTTTTAGGGGGGAAAGCACTGCATGTTGCTATGTAGCATACTTTCTTGAGGGCCCACAATCGTATCATAAAGTTGTTGTGTTCTGTTATAAGTCAAGCACCGCTGCTGATTGTTGCTTCTTCTCGTTTTCCAACAGATCAGTTGGAAATTCAGTGTGGCGTGAGCAAATTTTTATTCAGAAAGTGTGGCCCAGAGAAAAAAACTTGAGAGCCACTGAATTAAAGCTGCAGGGAATGTGAATGGCCCTCACACTATTTATCATAACCCCATGCAAACATCTCTTCTGCAAGCCGAGTTGCACCCAAACTTCCAAGAAGCATAGCCATTGAATTTTCAAATTACAGTGGTACCTCGGGTTACAACACTTCAGGTTACAGACTCCATTAACCCAGAAATAGTACCTCAGGTTAAGAACTTTACTTCAGGATGAGAACAGAAATCGTGTGGTGGCAGCAGCAGGAGGCCCCATTAGCTAAAGTGGTGCTTCAGGTTAAGAACAGTTTGAGGTTAAGAACGGACCTCCGGAACGAATTAAGTACTTAAGCCAAGGTACCACTGTATAACAACAATTTTTCCACAAATCTTAATTGAACAATTTATATATCCATATTTCTCCCCTCCCCCCTCTCTTTGGCTTCCCCCGTATTTCCGTACTGGTTTATTAAACAAATTCTATACCCTGCAGATTTTGCCTCTTATATAGTTGTGAAAGTTTAGTCAAAACCTGCCAATGGGTCCAAATCGTTATACTGCCTTTTTATAGTTTATAAATGGTTCCCACTCCTTTTTGAAATCAACGTTGTCTCGCTCATGTATCCTTTCTGTCAGCTTAGCCAGTTCCGCGTAGTCCATAAGCTTGGCTTGCCATTTTTCCTTTGTTGGCGTTTTCTCTGTTTTCCATACTTGTGCTAATAAGATTCTTGCTGCTGTTGTCGCATACATAAACCACCTCCCATTTCCCTCTCTTATATCATGATCCAAAATTCCAAGCCGGAAAGATTCTGGTTTCTAACAAAGGTTTTTTCCCCAACATTTTTTTCAATTCATTATATATCATTTCCCAATATTCTTTAACCTTCTTGCATTCCTGTCACCTCTTTCCACCCTCGACCCGGCGCACTGTGCAAACCCCAGACCTGTTTTGAATCCAGATTGCGGATCTGTAACCACCTACTGACGACCGCACCACTAGCAATGCGTTCAGAGCCCGAAATAAATCCATAAGAAAGAACTACTGCAGCTTAATTTACATGTTTTATTATTATTAACAACTTGCACATCATGCGCTTTCCTGCAAAGGTAAAGGGGACCGACGGTTGCCAGAGAATCTGTACATGAGGGGATCAACTCTGCGGGAAATCCCTACTAAGAAAATATAGCTGTGATGGCCGGAAGGGGGTTAAGTCCTGGGTTCGGATCCTGCTCCCCTCCTCCTTATAGTCTAGAGGGAGGTAAACCTTCTCACCTGTCAGCACCTAAGTGTGAAGCTTTGGAGTGGGGCGTTTAGCACACATCTCCCTCTCGCACACTTGGCACATGCTGTGTGAATTAAATCAACTGGGCAGGGTGTGTGAGAGAGATAATGGATTCCATTCTTCTTATTGTGGGGGAAGACCCTGTTGCAACAGTTTAATAAAGATCAGGCTTACTAGCTGCTTTGCTTCTCAATATTCTCTGGCTGGCCTCTGTTATTTTCTCCTACCGATAGGGAACCCACGTAAGGACTCTATACGGGCTCTTAGATACCCCATAAGGGAAAAAGGACAGATTTTGTTTACAACAGATGTGGGGAAAAGGGAGACAGGAACTGGAACAGTTTAATCCCACCTGGAAGGGGAGTGTCAGTCAGCAGAGTGAAGAAATTCACAGCCAGAGCTCTTGTGGGTGTAAAAGGACAGCTAGTCCTACAAATCTAATGTTAATGGGATTTGACGACTGTTTCTTAAAAGGGGCACAAATAATCCCCACCTTCCTCTTTGTAAACTGGTCAAACGGTATCCTGCCTCCACAATTCTTGCAAGAAGAAGCGGTAAATCCAGAAAGCCATTTTGCAATAATAATAATAATAATAATAATAATAGCAACAACAACAACGTAACTGCAACTACCCACACATATATCAAAGAGCAAATGTTCCTGTAAGGGCTGCTATTCTGACAGAATCCTAATTCAGGAAGACCCTGGAAAAGAAAAGGTGTGTTTATGTGGGATACAGATCCAGCCCACTCCCTCTTTTAGGAGGAATTGCACCTGTGACGACACCTTTAGGAGGAATTGCACCTTGTGATTTTCCACTTCCCTGCTCTCCTGGGGCGAGTGGCCAGGGACCCTAGGCGAGCCAAATTCCACACAGTGTATTGGCAAGAGCTCTGGGAACTCCCCTTTCCAGGAGGAAGAGAGGGAAAGACAAGAACAGTTGCATTAGCAACACAACATGGAATCAGAAATGGACCCATATACACACAAGGATGAACCGGCAGCTCTCCAGATGTTGGTGGACTCCATCTCCCGTCAGACACCCACCAACGTGTCTGACGGTCAGGGATGATGGGATTTGTAGTCCAGGACCATTTGGAGCACGACAGGCTCCCCATATCATTTGGGATTGAAAACTGAGCTCCTGGAAGGTCAAATCCACACAACATGGGTTGTTGTATTTTCTGGAGACGTCAACATTTTGGTCTTCATGGGGTTTGATATTTCTACAGAGGGACCCCCAAAGGCTCCGCAAGGACCAGTTCACCCAACCATTCTGGCGACAGAGGAATTGCCACCTTTCCCAGAGGAACAAAGATCCTATAAAATGCAAGCTGGCAATCAGTTAATTGTGAATTACTTTGCCACACAAGTAATGTTTTCAGGAGGTGGCAAACGGTGACTTCATCCCTGGTGGGCAAGCTTTTGGAAAACTAATTTCCCCCACATAGATATCAAGGGAGGGAAGTCAACCTCACCCAAACCTTTCTCACATTTTATGCTAAAATCAGCCGGGAGGCTCTCTAAGCAACCCTATACATGTCTCCTCAGAAACTGGGTCCAACAGGGCTTCATCCCAGGTGGCCAGGCCAAGGATGGAGGCCTTCGTAGGCCTCAGGAGCGAAGATTCCTTCTGCCCCTCAAAATGGCTGCCAGAACGTTCTCCCATTCCCCATTCATGCCATGCTGGCAATATAGGCGCAGAGGGCGTCTCGGACCCTCTCGGACCTGGCCGCCGGCTTGATGCGGGTGTCCGGCCTCTGGAGCGGCTGCTCAAAGGTGGCGGCCAGTTGCTTGGCCTCGGCCTCCCACGTCTCCTCGTAGGCCTCGCCTTTCTCCTCGCAGATGTTGTGCAGGACGCAGCAGGCCGAGATGAGGCGGGGCAGGTTCTCCACCGCACAGTCGTTGCGGCCCGTCAGGCACCGCCAACGGCCCTTCAGCCGGCTGAAGGCCTCCTCCAAGGGCTCCTGGCACCGGCTCAAGGTGGCGTTGAAGGCCTCCTTGGCGCCGTCCAGGTCTTCTGTGTAGGGCACCATCAGCCATGGGAGGAGAGGGTAGGCGGGTCCGCCCAGGATGACCCTGGGCACAGAGACTCCATTGATGTCCGTGGGGCCCAGGGCAAAGAGTGTCCCTTCCTGGCCTTTGCTGAACAAGGTGGACTTGTTGAAGATCTTGGCTTCATGCGTCTTCCCTGGCCAGCCGGCGCTTAGGTGGGTGAACTTGCCCTGGTGGTCCACCAGCGCTTGCAAGGCCATGGAATAGTACCCCTTGGAGTTGACGTACTCCGCTGCCTGGTGCGGCGGGCACAGGATGGGCATGTGTGTGGTGCCCACCACCCCGGCGCAGTTGGGGAAGCCCATCTCCTCAAACCCGGCCATGATGGCCGCCAGGCTGCCGCCCACCGTCACCGTGGCGCGCATGAGAACCCTCTGGATGGCGCGGCACACTTCCAGCACCACCGAGCCGGCGGTGGACCGGCCCACGCCAAACTGGTTCCCCACGTCGCGGTAGCAGACGGAGGTGGCCAGTTTCCACAGGGCGATGGCCACCCTCTTCTCCACGCTCAACGGAACCCGCATCCGCGTCTTCTGGCGCTGCAGGGCGGGCGAGAGGCGGGCACACAGCTCCAGGAAGGTCGCCTTGCGCATGCGGAAGTTCTGCAGCCACTGGCTGTCGTCCCACGTCTGCAGGACCGTGTGGTCCCACCACTCGGTGCTTCGTGGCCGGGCCCAGAAACGCCTTTCCACCGAACGGAGGCGCCCGCCGCGGCGCAACCCGGCGCTGGCGGCTTGCCGGGGCAGCAAGACCTCTTCCTCTCCTCCTTCCTCCTCTTCCTCTTCTTCTTCCTCCTCCTCCGACTCTTCCTCCTCTTCTTCCTCGCCCCCTCGCTGCCCCAGAGAGTGCAGGAACGCCCAGCGGCGCCGGGAGGCGGCTGCGGACGACGCTTCTCCGCTGGCTCTCAGGTACTCCATCATCAGCGCTCCCGACTGCACCACACACAAGATGGCGGCTTCTTTCTGGGTGGAATCCATGCTTAAAATTAGGAGAGAGGGAAAGGTGGGTGGGTGAGGGGCGAGGGGCGAAGGGCCAGCTTCTGGGTTGGCAACAAAGACACAGAGATTTCTGGCAAGGACAGAGAGAGGTGCTCAGTCATAAGGAGGAACCCCAGTGGAGGAAAAGTAAGAAGGCTCCGGGGAGGAAAAGTAATAATAATAATAATAATAATAATAATAATAATAATAATAATAATTTTTTATTTATACCCCGCCCTCCCCAGCCAAGGCCGGGCTCAGGGCGGCTAACAAGCAATAATAAAAACAAGTTGAATGAATACAACCTAAAAACAAGATTAAAATACAACATAAAAATATTAAAATGCAGCCTCATCACAGGAGGAGAAAGGAAAAAGAAAAAAGAAAGAGGGGAAGGGAATCAAATTGGCTCCAAGCCAAAGGCCAGGTGGAACAACTCTGTCTTACAGGCCCTGCGGAAAGAAATCAGATCTCTGTCTCATGAGGCAGAGCGTTCCACCAGGCCGGGGCCAGTACTGAAAAGGCCCTGGCTCTGGTTGAAGCTAATCTAACTTCCTTAGGGCCTAGGACCTCTAGGGCGTTGCTATTTATGGACCTTGAGGCTCTCTGTGGGGCAGACCGGGATATATAATGGAAATAAAAACACAGAAAAGCAAAAGAGAGGCCAAATGTAAGGGATGTCGCTGCGCCCTCCTGTGGGCGGCGGCTGGATGCATAGCTTGTTGATGAAAAAGTCAAACTTCCAGTTGGAAAAACGAGTTTGTTTGCTCGACAGGGTTTTTCCCAGTTAACGATGTAAGGAAAAACTGTCCCTCTGTGCCAGGGGTCAGCAAACTTTTTCAGCAGGGGGCCAGTCCACTGTCCCTCAGACCATGTGGGGGGATGGACTATATTCCGGTGGAGTACAGGATCAGGTTTAAGGTGCTGGTTTTAACCTTTAAAGCCCTATACGGCCTAAGACCCTCGTACCTACGGGACCGCCTCTCCTGGTATGCCCCACAGAGGAACTTACAGTCTTCAAACAAAAACATCCTGAAGGTCCCAGGCCACAGGGAGGTTAGGCTGGCCTCAACCAGAGACAGGGCTTTTTCGGCCGTGGCCCCGATCTGGTGCAACGCTCTGTCACAAGAGACTAGGGCCCTGCGGGACTGGACATCTTTCCGCAGGGCCTGCAAGACAGAGCTGTTCCACCAGGTCTTTGGCCAGGGCACAGCCTGACTCCCTTCTTTGGCAGTCTTCACAGAACTCTAGCCCAATGGTTGCCATTAATCTGATGAGAATTAATTTTAGAATGAAATGATTTTAGAATGTTTTATCATTTTACTGTTGTTAGCTGCTCTGAGCCCGGCTTCGGCTGGGGAGGGCGGGATATAAATAAAATTTATTATGATTATATCATACTTTGGAGAGAAAAAAAATGAACAAATTCCTATGCCCCCCAAATAATCCAGAGATGCATTTTAAATAAAAGGACGCATTTTACTCATGTAAAACATGCTGATTCCCTGACCGTCTGCGGGCCGGATTGAGAAGGCGATTGGGCCGGATCCTGCCCCCGGGCCTTAGTTTGCCTACCCCTGCTCTGTGTGTTCCATCACAGAGCCTCCTTCCTCTGCAGTGTCAGAATTTTGGGGGGAGAGGAGATGGTCCCCGTACTTTAAATCTAAGGGTTCCTGTACAGAGGTTGCTGGACTACAAATCCCATCGTGCCTGACCGTTCACCAGGCTTGCTAGGAGCGATGGGATCCAGAGACCGCAGCATCTGGAGGGCCACAGGCTGACCACCCCGGCTTTACACTGCATGCAGAAAAGATTTCAGAAAGCGCAGCTTCTCTCTGTGTGAGTGGCAAGCAGGAGGAGAGGGCTATCGATGGCTACTAGCCAGGGTGGCTACTCTCTGTCTCTACAGTCATGCTTCCCAGTTGCTGGAAACTGGAGGGGAGAGGGCTCTGGGGCTTGGATTCTGCTTCTTGGTTTCCCATTGGGGCAACTGGTTGGCCACTGCGGGAACAGAATGCTGGACCAGGTAGGTCATTGGCATGGTCCAGCAGAGGTTTCCTTATGAAAGGCATGGGAGCCTCATCCTCACCTCTGGTCAACATCAGGATGGCCAAAGGCAGTTCCCTCCCTGCAAGAAGCCAAGTTACAGGGAACCAAGCAGAGGGCCTTCTCGGTGGTGGCGCCCGCCCTGTGGAACGCCCTCCCACCAGATGTCAAAGAGAACAACAACTACCAGACTTTTAGAAGACATCTGAAGGCAGCCCTCTTTAGGGAAGCTTTTAATGTTTTTTGCATTAGGTAAAGGGGCCCCTGACCATTAGGTCCAGTTGTGGCCGACTCTGGGGTTGTGGCACTCATCTCGCTTTATTGGCCAAGAGAGCTGGCGTACAGCTTCCGGTTCATGTGGCCAGCATGACTAAGCCGCTTCTTGCAAACCAGAGCAGCACACGGAAACACCATTTATCTTCCCGCCAGAGTGGTACCTATTTATCTACTTGCACTTTGACGTGCTTTCGAACTGCTAGGTTGGCAGGAGCAGGGACTGAGCAACGGGAGCTCACGCTGTCGCGGGGATTCGAACTGCCAACCTTCTGATTGGCAAGTCCTAGGCTCTGTGGTTTAACCCACAGCGTCACCCGCGTCCCACAACCCAATTTAAATTGGCCAGGAATCGAACCCGGGCCTCCCGCGTGGCAGGCGAGAATTCTACCACTGAACCACCAATGCTTCCTTGTTTGATGCATTACTGTATTTTAATATTTTGTTGGAAGCCACCCAGAGTGTCTGGGGAAGCCCAGCCAGATGGGCAGGGTATAAATAATAAATTATTGTTATTATTATGATTACCCTAACAGAGGGGTGGGGAACCTCTAGCTCTCCAGCTCCTGTTGTCATCAACCATCAGCCATGTTGGCTGGGCAGATGGGAGTTGTTGTCCAACATTATCTAGAGCAGGTACCCCCAACCTTTGGCCCGCCAGATGTTTTGGACTACAATTCCCATCATCCTTGACCACTGGTCCTGTTAGCTGGGGATCATGGGAGTTGTAGGCAAAAACAACTGGAGAGTCGCAGGTTGGGGATGCCTGATCTAGAGGCTCCTCATTGCTATCCTAACACGGTTCTTTCTTGAATGGATAGGTTCCTTAAGATCTGATTGGTTTCCCCATTTGGAATGCTGTCATCCCCACGTCATTGTCTAATAACCTCCCTCCTCTAGTTTCCCCTCGCCATCTTGTAGGTAGGTACACACACGGTAAGATTCACCTATATGAGCAATCTAGAGATCTTTGTTCCCGTGCAGAACTGTATGGTATTGGCACCGACTCTTTGCTCGTGACAAACTTGCAGTCTGGACTCGGACACTAAGGCAATTGCTCCTGACCACTGGTAAATTATCTTACACAACATGTAAGCCCCTTGGAAATTCCATCATTCTAGGATGGTGGTTACCAAACTTTATAGACCTCCTGAAAATTAGTTGAGGGTCTGGGTGGGACCACTGAATATTTTTCCTGTCTGTTGTGGAAGGTGTAATGCACGTTGCTGGTTTGCTGTAGGACTTTTAATTGCATTTTTAATGCAGTCCGCATTAAATGATTGTACTTATTTTTAATTCCATTTTTAATGCTTCTCTCATTTCTTACAGCGTATTTTATTGCACCAGAACCTGAAATCAGGATGCAATAAAATACCATATGAGAAATAAGCAATAAAAATGGAATTAAAAATAAATGCAATCATTTAATGCGGGCACGCCGTGGACCATCGGAACGAAGCTTGTGGACCACTGGTGGCCTACAGACCATTTTGGGAACCCATGTTCTGTTCTTTGTATATACTGTGCCATCCTGGCAACACTGCAGGGGACGGACACTCTCCTCTTGGCCCTGGTCTCCACCTGCAATGCAGGCAGTGCAGGATTTATGTATAAGCCAAACAAGCTATAGCTTAGGGCCCCACTCTCTTGGGGGGGTCCCCAAAAAATTAAAGAATAAAACCTGGATGTACATTTCCAAAATATAAGATAAAAAACAAATAAATTAAAACCTACATATAGCAACAGTGTTTTGTGTTGTGTTGTACCTATTAGGTCCATAAATTAGTATATGGCATATATTCCAACACAAAAAACAGTGACAATTTGTTGTTGGCAAAGGACAGCTGGACATCTAAAGGGCCCCATTATCTTCAGTAGCTGAGGGCCTCATCAAACCTAAATCTGGCCCTGAGTGCATACTGATCTTCCTTACAGGGGTGTTGTGAAGGGCCTTGGAGACTGCAAAGCGCTATATTTACAGATACTGTTTGCAGCTGTCCTACTTATAATCAATATTATTATCACCCTCCTATAATAATTGCAATGACTTTTTTTTTGGCAACACGGTTTAAAAAATAAAACAAAACAAAACCTACGGTTCAAAGCCCCTTCTTTCTCTCCCCTCGCCTCCCCTTTCTATCACCCTCCCTCCAGCAAATTTTCAGTAATGGTTACAAAGCATTTGAACAAACCTGTTTTTTGGTTTTCCCCCTGCTTTCGCTGAGTCGATCGCCTTGCAAGCGGGGCTGATGATCTGGGGGCACAGAAGGGGCGGGGAGATAAGAGGCAGCGGAAATGGAGGAGGGAAGCTGAACTATTTGGGGTCGGGGAGGGGGAAATTAAAAAGGCGCCGGCAACTAGAGGGTTAACACGAGCCTTTACAATAACAACAGAATGAAGCATAAAGGAAAGGCGTGGGAGTAGAGGGAGTGCAAAGGGTTGGAACGTTCAGTTTCCCTCCCGGCCAATCAGCTTCGCCAGCCCCGCGCGAGTCTTTTCTTTTGTTCTCTGAATGGGGCCTTGCTTACAAAATGAGTGCGAGGAAGGAGCCAGAAATGCAAAGCAGGAGCCGAACGGCGCGACGCCATTGGCCGGCGGAGTCCCCGCCTTCCCTCTCCGACGAGCAGAGAACGAATAGCGTTCGACTGTCCCGCAAGCCGAGGTTCCATGGTGTAATGGTTAGCACTCTGGACTCTGAATCCAGCGATCCGAGTTCAAATCTCGGTGGGACCTTTCCCTTTTCCTTCGGGCGTTTCATATTAATCCCCTGCCTGTAAGTTGCAAAGGAAACATTTAAGAGGGTTTTTAAAAAAGAAGGTAAGGAGAGCCTGGATGGACCAGCAAACTGAAGAGCCTTCAAATCCACGATTGGGTTGATTTGTATTACAATTCCTCTCTTGAACCGCAAAGGGCACTTATAATGGATCACAAACAGGTGAAACCAACCTTGTTGGTGTTGTTTAGTCGTCTAGTTTGCTTAGCAATCTTTGCTTAGCAATCGCCTCAGCATCTTAATCTCCTGCCGAGAGAACACTTAAACCACAGCTTCTGGCGTTTGCACATTTGTCCCTTGCTGAACAGGCTTCTCCTTATCTCGATCGCACCTTAAATTCGTTCCAGTTTATTTATTGAAGTCCACTGAAATTTCCAAAGCTGGCATGCCCGCAGGAGAAACTCCTCCCTTGCACTTTCTCATGGTGATCAAGTGTCTCTGAGAGACCTGCTGTGACTGGATCTCTCAGCTAATTTTCCTCCTGGAAACGCAGTCGCCTAAATGTGCCAGTTCCTGCAGAGTGGTCTGTTTTATTTTGATGCCCTTGTTCATTTAATTGTCACAACAACCCTGTGAGGTAGAACAGAGAGTGACACTCTTCCCTGAAGCTTTTTCCTTCCTCCGCCACTTCCTTCTCTTGCCCCTCACCCCAATACCTCTCTCCCTCTTCCTCCTTGCCCAGTGAACTTGTAAGGCGCTGGAGACTTCCCCAATGGGGAGAATGGGGCTTCTGCCCCACGAGCTTCAGCCTGCCCCCAGCTGCCTGCCTTGTTGTTGTTTAGTCGTTTAGTCGTGTCCGACTCTTTGTGGCCCCCTGGACCAGAGCACGCCAGGCCCTCCTGTCTTCCACTGCCTCCCGCAGTTTGGTCAAACTCATGCTGGTCCCTTCGAGAACACTGTCCCACCATCTCGTCCTCCGTCGTCCCTTCTCCTTGCACCCTCCATCTTTCCCAACATCAGGGTCTTTTCCCGGGAGTCTTCTCTTCTCCTGAGGTGGCCAAAGTCTTGGAGCCTCAGCTTCACAATCTGTCCTTCCAGTGAGCACTCAGGGCTGATTTCCTTCAGAATGGAGAGGTTGGATCTTCTTGCAGTCCATGGGACTCTCCAGAGTCTCCTCCAGCACCAGAATTCAAAAGCATCAATTCTTCGGCAATCAGCCTTCTTTAGGGTCCAGCTCTCACTTCCATACATCACTACTGGGAAAACCAGAGCTTTTACTATACGGACCTTTGTCGGCAAGGTGATGTCTCTGCTTTTTTAGATGCTGTCTAGGTTTGTCATTGCTTTTCTCCCAAGTAGCAGGCGTCTTATAATTTTGTGAGTGCTGTCACCATCTGCAGTGATCATGGAGCCCAAGAAAGTAAAATCTCTCACTGCCTCCATTTCTTCCCCTTCTGTTTGCCAGGAGGTGATGGGACCAGTGGCCATGATCTTCGTTGTTTTTTTTTATGTTGAGCTTCAGACCATATTTTGCGCTCTCCTCTTTCACCCTCATTAAAAGGTTATTTAATTCCTCCTCACTTTCTGCCATCAAGGTTGTGTCATCTGCATATCTGAGCCTTTTCAATCTTTTGGATTCCCAGCAGCAACAGCGAGCGCAGGTGGGGTGGAAGGGGAATGGGGGCTGATGAGAGGTTGGATATAAATTAAATAAATAACGATTGCTGGTGCCCGTTTTGGTTATGCATTTCTTTATTGATTGATGGTGCACACACTTCTCCCCTTTCTCAATGAATTCCCTCGTCCAACGACCCTGTGAGGTAGTTTAGGCTGAGAGGCAGTGACTGGACAGTGTCACCCAGTGAGCTTCATGGCATAACTGTCAACCGTCCCTTATTTGGCGGGAAAGTCCCTTATCCCAGCGCCGTGTCCCGCTGCTGTCCCTTATTGATGATGTCCCTTAAATTTCCCGGGTTTCAAAGGAAGCAGCTCCTCTCCCTCCCTCCCTGCCGGCCAGGGAGGAGGGAGGCTCCAACTGTGTTGCTTGGCTGCATTGCTCACCCAATAAAGAGTCTGAGAACGACTGGGGGGTGGAGCTTGCATGCCTTGTGCCAATCAAATCGGCCGCGTTGCCTGGGGACTTGCCTTTGCTCAGCGCTTCCCAGCGGAGAGGTGACGGTGGTTTCCCTTGCTGCATCCCCTTTCCCGGGTTGCTGCGCTGTGGGAACCACGGCTTGATGCTTCGTTTGGCTGCTGGCTGGGCTTTCTGCCTTTGGCTCGGAGGGGCTCAGAAGTTGAACATACCTGTGCTCTGAAAACCCCTTATTTTGGTTGCTGATCCCTTATTTTTGAGGCTTCTGGTCCCTTATTTTCAAATCTGTAAGTTGACAGCTATGCTTCATGGCCGAGTACTCAAATTCTGGTCTCCCAGGGCCTGGAGTTGGATGCTCTAACCACTACACCACACTGTCTCTAGTGGGGTGCAATGGGAGGAGACCAACACTAGGTGGAGCCAGAGCCAATGACAAGACCAACCAGGGCCAATGGCAGGCAGAGCCAACAGTCTGCTAGTTTTGTCCCAGCATCCTCATCCTTTGTTGAGTTATGCAAGGGCAGCATCATTGAGCCTAAGGAGGAGGGAGCAGGCAGGCAGGGCAATGCCATCAGTGGTGTCTCTGAAAATATTTACACTAATGCCAGTGTACTGGAAGTAGCAAAGATCACCAGTGTCAAAGCGATGATTCTTCAACAACAACTTCGCTGGACTGGTCATGTTGTGCGGGTGCCTGATGATCGTCTTCCAAAGCAGCTCCTCTATTCCCAACTTGAAAATGAAAACCGTAATGCTGGTGGTCAACAAAAGAGGTTTAAAGACTCTCTCAAGGCAAATCTTTAAAAATGTAGTATAAACACAGAGAACTGGGAAACACTGGCCTGCAAGTGCTCCAGTTGGAGAAGAGCCTTTACCAAAGGTGCTGTGGGCTTTGAAGACACTCGAACTCAGGACACAAAGGAGAAACGTGCTAAGAGGAAGGCACGTTTGGCAAACCCTCACCGTGATCAACTCCCACCCCCCACCCCCAGAAACCAATGTCCCCACTGTGGAAGGACATGTGGGTCCAGAATTGGCTTCCACAGTCACTTATGGACTCATTGTTAAAACTTTGTTTATGGGAGACAATCTTATTTGGCCTAACATTTGTTTAAAAACCTGAAGCATTTTTGTTAGGGATTGTAGGAAAAGACCTGCCAAGGAAACTGATTGATGTATGTGACAACGGCGGCAAGAGTTTTAGTAGCACAAGGATAGAAGAATGAGGAAACCCCGGCTAAAGAACTATGGCAAGAGAAATTGATGGACTATGCAGAATTGGCAAAATTGACGCATAAACTACATGACAAGGATAACTGTGACTTTAAAGATGAATGGGAACCCTTTACAAAGTATTTTTTTAAAAAAACAAAATGAACTGGACTCCTTGGCAGGTTTTGAATAAACATTCACAAATGATAATATTCATATAGATAAATTAAGGATCTGTAGTTTCGTGACAGGCAGAAAATAACATATGTTGACAATCCAGAGAGAGGAGCTGAGGGAAGTCTGGGGGGGGGGAGGGGAGGGTGGGTCATGTTTTTGGGGAGGGAAAAATAGGGGCGGAATTTAAGGATGATATGTTTTTTTTTAAAAAAATGTGAAATTGAAATTACTAATAAAAAAGAAGGCAATCTTAACTGGCTATGAGTGATTGTCAAAGAAGATGAAGTTGGACGCTCTAAGCCAGGCTTCCTCAGCCTCGGCCCTTCAGATGTTTTTGGGCTACAACTCCCATGATTCCTAGCTAGCACGACCAGTGGTCAGGGATGATGGGAATTGTAGTCTCAAAACATCTGGAGGGCCGAGGTTGAGGAAGCCTGCTCTAACCACTACACCACACTGTCTCTTGTGGGGTGCAAAGGCAGGAGACCAACACTGGGTGGAGCCAGAGCTAAGGGCAAGCTCTGTGGCCTACGGCAGGCAGAGCCAACCGACTGCTAGTTTTGTCCCGCATACTCATCCCTTCTTGACTTATGTAAGAGCGGCATCATTGAGGCTGTATTACTTTTATTGTTGCTGGCCGCTCTGAGCCCGGCTTCGGCTGGGGAGGGCGGGATATAAATAAAATATTATTATTATTTATTAAGGAGGAGGGAACAGGCAGGTAAGCGATCTTTGGGGTGCATATAGGTAAGGTTAGGCAGGCAGCGTAACCTGTTCTTAACCTGAAGCACCACTTTAGCTAATGGGGCCTCCTTCTGCCACCGCGCCGCTGGGCATGATTTCTGTTCTCATCCTGAAGCAAAGTAGAGACATCACCTTGCCGACAAAGGTCCGTATAGCTAAAGCTCTGGTTTTCCCAGTAGTGATGTATGGAAGTGAGAGCTGGACCCTAAAGAAGGCTGATCGCCGGAGAATGGATGCTCTTGAATTCTGGTGCTGGAGGAGACTCTTGAGAGTCCCATGGACTGCAAGAAGATCCAACCTCTCCATTCTGAAGGAAAACAGCCCTGAGTGCTCACTGGAAGGACAGATCCTGAAGCTGAGGTTCCAAGACTTTGGCCACCTCATGAGAAGAGAAGACTCCCTGATGTTGGGAAAGATGGAGGGCACAAGGAGAAGGGGACGACAGAGGACGAGATGGTGGGACAGTGTTCTTGAAGCTACCAGCATGAGTTTGACCAAACTGCGGGAGGCAGTGGAAGACAGGAGGGCCTGGCGTGCCCCTGGTCCAGGGGGTCACGAAGAGTCAGACACGACTAAATGACTAAACAACAACAAGGCAGGCAGCTGGGGGCAGGCTGAAGCTCGTGGGGCAGAAGCCCCATTCTCCCCATTGGGGAAGTCTCCAGCGCCTTACAAGTTCACTGGGCAAGGAGGAAGAGGGAGAGAGGTATTGGGGTGAGGGGACAAGAGAAGGAAGTGGCGGAGGAAGGAAAAAGCTTCACGGAAGAGTGTCACTCTCTGTTCTACCTCACAGGGTTGTTGTGACAATTAAATGAACAAGGGCATCAAAATAAAACAGACCACTCTGCAGGAACTGGCACATTTAGGCGACTGCATTTCCAGGAGAAAAATTAGCTGAGAGATCCAGTCACAGCAGGTCTCTCAGAGACACTTGATCACCATGAGAAAGTGCAAGGGAGGAGTTTCTCCTGGGGGCATGCCAGCTTTTGAAATTTCAGTGGACTTCAATAAATAAACTGGAACGGATTTAAGGTGTGATCGAGATAAGGAGAAGCCTGTTCAGCAAGGGACAAATGTGCAAACGCAAGAAGCTGTGGTTTAAGTGTTCTCTCGGCAGGAGATTAAGATGCTGAGGCGATTGCTAAGCAAAGTGGGGTTCAAGCTGGGACTTGAAGGAAGGAGGAACGATGGTGACCTGTGAGGGCCGGATTTAGGTTTGATGAGGCCCTCAACTACTGAAGGTAATGGGGCCCTTTATATGTCCAGCTGTCCTTTGTCAACAACAAATTGTTGCTGTTTTTTGGATTGAATATATGCTATACAGTGGTAACTTGGCTTACATATGCTTCAGGTTACAGACGCTTCAGGTTACAGACTCCGCTAACCCAGAAATATTACCTCGGGTTAAGAACTTTGCTTCAGGATGAGAACAGAAATCGTGCAGCGGCGGCAGCAGGAGGCCCCATTAGCTAAAGTGGTGCTTCAGGTTAAGAACAGGTTCAGGTTAAGAACAGATCTCCGGAACGAATTAAGCACTTAACCCGAGGTACCACTGTACAAAAAAATGTTCTTGATTCTCTTCAGTGGAGTTCTATGAATACCTGGAATTCCAGGTTGGGTTCGGCTTTGCCAGCCTCCTTCTGTGTCATGTTCCTCTTGCACGTTCCAGTATTTCCAAATTAACACCTTTGTTTCCATTTCACAATATTCTTGGGAAACCCAAGGTAGCTGGGTTCTATTGTCTTCTCCTCCCAAACAAACAAGAGCTTATAGTTGGCGGTGAATGCGTCCCATCCACCCTATTCATTTTAATGACAACAATTTTCCCCCAAAGGAAAAAAAAAATGTCATCTGCAAATGTCTCCTGCTTTCTCCCCCTGACAGTGCTAACTAGTCATATTGAAAGGAATGATAAAAAAGCAGTGATTTTTCAAACCACCAACCTTCAAATATAGGAACATGGTATAAGAGCCCGCAGGATCAGGCCAATGGCCCACCTAGTCCAGCATTCTGTTCTCACATGTCTGTGGGGAAACCTGCAAACAGGATTCGAACTCAAGACCCCCCTCTCCTCCTCTAGTTTCCCAGCAACTGATATTCAAAAGCTTTGCTGCCTCCAACTCTAGAGGCAGAGCTGCAGCTATGGGCATGGCTGTCAACGTTTCCCTTTTTAAAAGGGAAATTCCCTTATTCTGAATAGGATTCCTCGCAAGAAAAGGGAAAAGTTCACAGCTATGGCTATGGGATCTGAAGATCATATGTGTTAAAAGGGAACAGACAGTGAAGTTTCCCCCCACGAATGATGCAGCAGTAGCATCTGAGGCTTAATGGACCCCTAGCCATTATGGTCAATTTTGCAACAGATGACGATGAAATATTAGAAATATTAGTAATATTTGTTCCGGCCGTCAGGAAGATGGCAGAGCAGGCGCTTGCAAGCAAACCTCTGGGTGTGTGGCGATTCCGCCCCCCATGGAAATAATGACACAGGACACAATTATTAAGGTTAATGGGCTAAACAAGGCCACAACTTTATTGGTTACAGGTGATGAGCGGTATTGGCTTAGGCATTGGTCCTAACCGACCATATCCGACTTCAGCCCGTCCGCTTGAAGTCCGGGAAGGGTTAACCACCAGTAGGGGGAGTCCTGTTGAGGCACATCAACTAGGAACTCCCCCGGGGTCACCGATAGGGGGCATGCCTTAGGCCCTCACCTCCATAGGCTTCAGACAGGGCAACGCCCCCTGGAATCTTTTATCGGACTTCCCTTCAATATGCAGGGCAAGTGATGGCCCTACCTCCCCTCTTCCATCTACAGAACTATACCAATGCCTAACCACCAATACCCAGAAAGTTGTGACGATTTGCTATGAGGCAGGCAAAAACCAAGTAAAGGTAAAGGGACCCCTGACCATTAGGTCCAGTCGCAGACGACTCTGGGGTTGCGGCACTCATCTCTCTTTATTGGCCGAGGGAGCCGGCGTACAGCTTCAGGGTCATGTGGCCAGCATGACTAAGCCGCTTCTGGCAAACCAGAGCAGCGCATAGAAACGCCGTTTACCTTCCCGCCGGAGCGATACCTATTTATCTACTTGCACTTTGAGGTGCTTTCGAAGTGCTAGGTTGGCAGGAGCAGGGACCGAGCAACGGGAATTCACCCTGTCGCGGGGATTCGAACCGCCAACCTTCTGATCGGCAAGTCCTAGGCTCTGTGGTGTAACCCACAGCCCCAACCATGTCCCGAAAACCAAGTGGCCGGCGCCAATTTGCCAAGTGGAAAAATTCCTACCAGGCCAACCTCAACGGCGACCAACCGAGGTCCATAGCAAGGTCAAGGAACGAAAACTTTATAGGGCGGGGAAAGCAGGAGCAGCTGGCAGGCGGCAAAGAGGGAGATCCCCGGCCTCGTCCCGCTTTAAATAAGGCAGCCACACCCCCAGAGCTGGCTGATTGGCTGGCCAGGAGGTGACGTGGCCTGGGTTCCGGCCGCTGCGGGCGTGGTGGGGCCGCGAAGCCCGCAACCCCCCCTACTCCATAGGGCGCAAGTGGCTTTTCTTGACCCAAAATGCAGCACCAAGAACTGAGGAGATTTCACCCCTCCCATATCCAAGAATCTGCTGATGTTCTCTGCTGATTCTCCAGAGAGGAGGGGGCCGTTTCTGCTCTCTACTTATTCCGCTCCAGCCTCACATCAAAGTGTCGGAGAGAGAGAGAGAGAGACTGAGTGTTAGAGAGAGATCGTGTGTATAGATAAGGTTGCTGCTAAGAGCAGCTGCAGACACTCAGTGCAGTTCAGCATTTTTCGTTTAGACCTCATTTAGCTCTGTATATAGTTGTGCATTATAGTTGTAGATAGAATAAAGAAGATATTCTACAGAGCTGCTCTCCGAGTCGTTTATACTCTGCTAGACTCTGCTGTGCGACGACTGTCTTGTGGAAGTGAATCCGGAGCTCACAACACTAAGCTGTGAGTCCACAGCACTTTGACCTGTTCCTGTGCAGAAGGTGGTCTCTGGAAGTGCTACCCAGCTCGCCTGGCCCAGTCGGGGCTGAAGTGGATGAGTCCAGTCAGTGGCACTGGCTCAAGGGCGATGCTGACAAGGACAGCAGAGAAGTCCAGGTGACCTGTTGGAGACCTCAGCACAGCTGGTGCACCTTCCAGATGTTTTGGGTATGACTCGCATCCAGTTCCAGCATCTGGAGGGCAGCAGGTTGCTGTTTTTCTGCTGTGTCACGCTTTTGTTCTCCATCTGCTGGGCCGGTGAGTCACGCAGCTTGGGCAGCTGGAGTGTGAAGAAACGCCCGGAGGCAGCCGCATTTCACGTGTCCCTGGGTGGGGAAGGAATTGAGCAAGAGGAGGCCTCCGTGGCCCCAAGGTTGCGTCGGATGGGATCCGAACTAATTTGGTGCAACCAGGCAACGTGCCTTTTTCCGAGCCGAACACCCGCGGGTTAAAGGCCGCAAACTGAACAACCTCCTTCCACCGGGAATGTCTTGTGCCGAATCTGCTCCCCTTTGCACCAGCTTCGGAAACGTAGGAGTTGAATAGGATCCAAAATCATAGCTGTCAACTGTCCCTTATTTGGCGGGAAAGTCCCTTATCCCAGCGCTGTGTCCCGCTGCTGTCCCTTATTGATGATATCCCTTAAATTTCCCAGGTTTCAAAGGAAGCAGCTCCTCTCCCTCCCTCCCTGCTGGCCAGGGAGGAGGGAGGCTCCAACTGTGTTGCTTGGCTGCGTTGCTCACCCAATAAGGAGTCTAAGAACGACTGGGGGGTGGAGCTTGCATGCCTTGTGCCGATCAAATCGGCCGCGTTGCCTGGGCACTCGCCTTTGCTCAGCGCTTCCCAGCGGAGAGGGGACGGTGGTTTTCCTTGCTGCATCCCCTTTGCCGGGTTGCTGCGCTGTGGGAACCACCGCTTGAGGCTTCGTTTGGCTGCTGGCTGGGCTTTCTGCCTTTGGCTCAGAGGGGCTCAGAAGTTGAACATACCTGTGCTTGGAAAATCCCTTATTTTGGCTGCTGATCCTTTATTTTCGAGGCTGCTGGTCCCTTATTTTCAAATCTGTAAGTTGACAGCTATGTCCAAAATGCAGCAGTCTGATTGGTCCTAGAACAATAGGATCCAAAATGCAGCAGCCTGATTGGTCCTAGAACAATATGATTCAGAACACAGCAGCCTGCTTGGTTCTAAAACAATGCAGCAGTATGATTGGTCCGCAGGAGCCACTCAATCCAGCTCCAGGTGGAAGTGAATCCGCAACCTGATTGGCCTACAGGAGAATCCTGGAATTAGCCAATCACGTGCGGCCCATTGTGTAAATAACTTTCATTCCTCACTACTATTGGCTGAATAAAAAGCATGAAATCCACACTCTGAGTATATTTCAGTAGGAATCATCCAATATGACATCCCAATAAGCTGAAGGTTGGGAGATTTGGGACAGAAGGAAAAAACCCTTCTTCATCCAGCAAATAGTTCAGCTGTGGAACTCACTGCCACAGGAGGCTGTGATGGCAGTGCTCCACCTCCACAGACAGGCAGCGATTCTTCTGAATACCAGTTGCTGGAAACCGCATCTTTACCTTCACCTTTTTAGTATATCGTGAGAAAGCTTCTTTCAAGATCAAACCAGTATTATTTTGATCCGTTGTTGGGGGACGGCCCTAGAAGGCGTGGGGCCCATAGGCTGGTTTCTTCTCTTCCTATTTGGTAATCCGGCATGGTGAACAAGACTGGAGCAGGGAGGGATGTGGCCTGGGGCAGGATCCAAGGGCCAGGTTGAGAGTCCTCAGGGGTTAGCCCTCTCAACAAAGCTAGGTGACATAGCTGTCAACTGTCCCTTATTTGGTGGGACAGTCCCTTATCCCAGCGCCGTGTCCCGTTGCTGTCCCTTATTGATGATGTCCCTTAAATTTCCCGGGTTTCAAAGGAAGCAGCTCCTCTCCCTCTCTCCCTGCCGGCCAGGGAGGAGGGAGGCTCCAGCTGTGTTGCTTGGCTGCCTGGCCCGCCCCCCTCCGGCCTCCTCTCACCAGCCTCGGCCCCTGGGAGCCCCTCTCCACCGGGACTGGTGGGAGCCTTGGGCCCTTCCACCGCCATCCTCCTTGCAGCTGCCGAACTGAGCGTCTCTACCTGGGGCCTCCCCTCTGCCCGTCGCTGCCATTCTTGCTAGGCCATACTATGGCTGCGCCACTGAAGGACCCAAATGAGATGGGCAGCCTGGCATGGCCTATGAATTGCTGAGGAGCCTTGAGAGGAGAGCGAGGGCAACCATAGAGAAAGCAGTTCAGAGAGAGGAGGAAGAGGAGGAGGCGGAGGCGTGGGCAGGTGTTCCAAGGGCTACAAGGGAAGGACCGCAAGAGCTTCTCCCATAGATTTGTAGTGGTAGACTAGCATAGATGGTCTGATCTGCGGGTTTACTTCGGGCGCTATTTCCCCCCCCCCCCTTCCTCCCGCCCCGTCTGATGGAACTGAGAGCTGCAGATGGAGCACGAGAGAAAAGACACAGAACTGCAGCAGCATCTTCGTAGCTTGGACTTCATTTTGCGCAAAAAGTGGTTGCTGCTTGTAGTTATTTAACTGCAGTGTTTAATCGGCGGGTGTCTTGAGCAGCAACCTCTGGAAACGAAGGGCTAAAAACCGGCGCTGCTCTCCAAAATTATCTGGTCCCTTTTAACTTCGTATTTCAGCTGGTTGACTAAAATACCTTATTTTGGCTGCTGGTCTCTTATTTTCAAAACTGTAAGTTGACAGCTATGCTAGGTGGACAAGTGATCTGACTCAAGGTGGCTTCTCGCAGGTGGTCAGGCGAGCAGAGGGCAAACAGAGGCGAGCAGCTTTTGCCAACCTGGTCTTACTGGATATTCTGGACCATTTGTGGTTATTTCCTCATGTTGAGAAGACTTTTCAGGCCCTATATCCTCAATTATAATTATATTTAAGCAGAGTAGTCATAATACCACACTCTCCTCCTGCAGGTCCTTCAGCACAGAGGCAAATCAGTTTGTCTGGTGGCAGAGAGCACAACTGTCCTGGCTAGGAATAATAATAATAATAATAATAATAATAATAATAATAATAATAATAAAAAAATTTATTTATATCCCGCCCTCCCCGGCCGAAGCCGGGCTCAGGGTGGCTAACAACAATAAAAATAGTACAACGTTCTAAAATCATTTCATTATAAAATTAATTCAACTCAAATTGATGGCAACCATTGGGCTAGAGTTCTGTGAAGATTGCCAAAGGAGGGGGTCAGGCTGTGCCCTGGCCAAAGGCCTGGTGGAACAGCTCTGTCTTGCAGGCCCTGTGGAAAGATGTCAAGTCCTGCAGGGCCCTAGTCTCTTGTGACAGAGAGTTCCACAAGATCGGGGCCACAGCCGAAGAAGCCCTGGATCTCGTTGAGGCCAGCCTAATCTCCCTGTGGCCCGGGACCTCACCTCCAAGATGTTTTTGTTTGAAGACCGTAAGTTCCTTTGTGGGACATACCAGGAGAGGTGGTCGCGTAGGTACGAGGGTCCTAGGCCGTATAGGGCTTTAAAGGTTAAAACCAGCACCTTAAACCTATACTCCACCGGGAGCCAGTGCAGCTGGTATAGCACCGGGTGAATGTGATCTCGCAGTGAAGACCCCGTAAGGAGTCTCGCCGCGGCATTCTGCACCCGCTGGAGTTTCTGGGTCAGTCTCAACTCATTGACAGCGCTCTCCTTCTCCATGAATCTGCCCAATCCTAAAGCATACCAGGTTGGTGGCCATCCTTGGCCCCTGTGGCAATGAGTTCCATAGTTGAACTGCGCAAAGAAGTACTTTCTTTTATCCTCCCTTATACCCGAAAGCGCCTGGGCACCACCCCATTGCAATTTGCACAGAAATGAACAGCTGCTAATGTAAATCCATAGGTGCAAATTCAGGGCAACGGTCGGAGGGGAAACCACCGTAGGAGCAAAGCAATAAAAATTATAATTTTTGTTTGAAGAAAGCGGAGGTCTAAGAGCTAGGATCAAAGACCTGAGGCTCGTGGGGCACACGACTAGGCCACACTCGCAACACTCCACCACCCCGGTAGCGTGGAATTTAAATTCAAAAGAGTTTGCGTACTTCACAAACATGATGATGAGTCATGAGAACATAGCATTAAGGATCAGAAGGTGCGTTAAATTGGATTTCCCAGGGGAACCACACTAGTGAGAAACCAGTGGCGTAGCGTGGGTTGTCAGCACCCGGGGCAAGGCAAGTAATTTGTGCACCCTAACCCGTGGATTTGCACCCCCTAACCCGTGGATTTGCGCCCCTAACCCCCAAATGTTGCGCCCGGTGCGGCCAGCCCCCCTGCACCCCCCACGCTACGCCACTGTGAGAAACTCCTGCCATAGTCTTATGCATGCAGCCAAACCAGTGGATCAGGGATAATCCATTATGGGCTTTACCCGATCTGCGCCCACTCGGACGTTTAGATTTACGGAACTGACACCTCTGCAAGCGCTGCATAGTGCTTGTTCCACTCTTGCAAGAGATGGGATTTTCAATGTGGCCAGCGCTGGACTTTGGAACTCCCTGCTCATTGATGCTAAGCCAGCACATTCACTCTACTGCTAAAAACATAAGAAGGGATTGCTGGATCCGGCCGGCAGCCCACCTGGTCCAGCATTCTGTTCCCGCTATGGCCAACCAGATGCTTGTTAGGCTGGCCTCAACCAGAGCCAGGGCCTTTTCGGCTGTGGCCCCGATCTGGTGGAACGCTCTGTCAAAAGAGACTAGGGCCCTGCGGGACTTGACATCTTTCCGCAGGGCCTGCAAGACAGAGCTGTTCCACCAGGCCTTTGGCCAAGGCACAGTCTGACCCCCTCCTTTGGTAATCCTCACAGAACTCTAGCCCAATGGTTGCCATTAATTTGATCTTGAACTGATTTTAAAATGAATTGATTTTAGAATGCTGTGTTACTTTTATTGTGGATAGCTGCTCTGAGCCCGGCTTCAGCTGGGGAGGGTGGGATATAAATAAATTATTATTATTATTATTATTATTATTATTATTATTATTAACCCGCAAGTGGGATCCGAGTTCAAGAGCCCTCTCTCTTCCTGTGTTTTCCAGCAACTGGCAGTCAGGAGGATTGCAGCCTCCGGCTGAGGTGGCAGAACAGAGCCATCCTGGCTAAGGTAAAGGGTAAAGGGACCCCTGACCATTAGGTCCAGTCGTGACCGACTCTGGGGTTGCGGCGCTCATCTCGCTTTACTGCCTGAGGGAGCCGGCCTACAGCTTCCGGATCACGTGGCCAGCATGACTAAACCACTTCTGGAGAACCAGAGCAACACACGGAAACACCGTTTACCTTCCCGCCGGAGTGGTACCTATTTATCTACTTGCACTTTGCCGTGCTTTCGAATTGCTAAGTCGGCAGGAGCAGGGACCGAGCAATGGGAGCTCACCCCGTTGCGGGGATTTGAACCGCCGACATTCCGATCGGCAAGACCTAGGCTCTTTGGTTTAACCCACAGTGCCACCCGCGTCCCTGATCTCAATACTATACTGCATTAAATGTTTAAATGTTGCTTTGATTGTCCGTGGCTCTTCCTGCCACACTTGCTACACCCTTTGAGAACCACAGCTTCAACCTATCAGCTAACTTTTGTATCTCTCTGATGTGTAGACTGATATTCTCAGGTTGTGGGTTTAACTGTCCAGGGGTCAGAATAGAAGTGGAATTTTTTAAATATTATTTTTTGCCCTGCCCTTTTGGTGACATTTCAGTGATTTCTTTATAATGTTTCTGGGTCACTTCTAAGCTTGGCGTAATGCAAATATACAGTCACACACATATTTAACATGCATAAATTTGGTGTGGCTGCCTGTATTATGAGGGAGAGACTCTAGGTGCTAGGCTGGCAGGAGCTGGGACTGAGCAACAGGAGCTCACCCCGTCACGGGGATTCGAACCGCCAACCTTCTGATCGGCAAGCCCAAGTGGCTCAGTGGTTTAGACCACAGCGTCACCTGCCTCCCTTCACTTAAGGTGTAGGCAACCTTTTATCTGCATTCCCTACTTGGCAACTCCCTATAGAGTGGGTGGATCCCATAGGTGCCAACTCCCTGGGTGCCCGAGCGCCCACAGATTTCCCCGTGAAGCGGCTGGGTACCCAGAAATTTCAGTGCCAGGGTCATGCATGCTGCTTGGCTCCCATGAACCCGGGCACCCACAGTCACAGGGCCATGTTGGCACTCCTGATGGGTCCAAACCAGCTGTGAAAGAAACATGGTTCCCAAACTGGCAGTGCCACCCCATTCCCCCTTATCCCTGGGAAAAAATACAATGCTCAGGAACGGATCACTCACAAGGAGTTTTTGAACTCAATCTACGGACCACATGAAATTAGACCACATTTCCACATACAGTAGTACCTCAGGTTAAGTACTTAATTCGTTCCGGAGGTCCGTTCTTAACCTGAAACTGTTCTTAACCTGAAGAACAACTTTAGCTAATGGGGCCTCCTGCTGCTGCCGCGCCGCCGGAGCACGATTTCTGTTCTCATCCTGAAGCAAAGTTCTTAACCTGAAGCACTATTTCTGGGTTAGCGGAGTCTGTAACCTGAAGCGTATGTAATCTGAAGCATATGCAGTGACGTAGCGTGGGTTGTCAGCACCCAGGGCAAGGCAAGTAATTTGCGCCCCTAACCCGTGGATTTGCACCCCCTAACCCGTGGATTTGCGCCCCCTAACCCTAACCCCCAGATGTTGCGCCCGGTGCGGCCGCCCCCCCTGCACCCCCCACGCTACGCCACTGAGCATATGTAACTCGAGGTACCACTGTAATGTAGTTTGAGGCATAGAAATCAGTATTCTGAGAATCTCGGCTTTCTTTAAAAAGCAGAACAAAATCAGCCTCTTGCCCTTACACTGGCACAGCAGGTTTCAAAGTGTGCAACCCATACTTGGAAAAATATTGATCACCAAACAGCTTTATTGTTGTTGCCTCCCACTAGGTCTTGTGGAAGAGGAACAAATTATTTAAACAAGCAAATATAGGCCAGAGCTATTTGCACAAACGTTTTGGATTCATCCTAGCAACAAACAATGGTCAGATTAACCGTTAAGCAAATTAAGCCCGTGTTTAGGGCGTCAAGGGAAGGGCGACGCCAAAGAAATTTTCCATTGCCAGATTTTTAACATTAAGGGTCACAAATTGCCCAGCTGAGTGTTCATTTTCTCAGTTGAAGTATATTAAAAATCCCAGCAGAACAACAAGGCAGGCTAGCTGGATGCCGTATCTCCAAGTTTAGAAGCCGATGTGTTGCATAAGATGAGTTTTGAGGACCTGATCAAAGACTTTGCAATTAGAAAAAGTAACAGAAAATTTTTCAAATAGAAATAAATCAAAAATAATCATGGTTTTCCATCTGTTTCATTTTGAAAGATTATTATTATTATTATTATTATTATTATTATTATTATTATTATTATTATTTATACCCCGCCCATCTGGCTGGGTTTCCCCAGCCACTCTGGGTGGCTTCCAACAAAATATTAAAATAAAATATTCTATTAAACATTAAAAGCTTCCCTAAAACTTCATCTTACAGTTCATTGTTGTTTATGTTTTGAATTAGATATATATGGGGGCCCCAAAAATCTTTTAAGGGTTTAATCCGGCCCTGTGTCACATAAGGCATAGTTGTCAACTTTTTCCTTTTTTTAAGGGAAATTCCCTTATTCCAAATAGGATTCCTCGCAAGAAATGGGAAAGTTAACAGCTATGCAAATAAGGATGCTCAGCCCCTCGGAGATCAGCCCAGCCACGGGATAGCTCCAGAGACAACTCACACAAGCAAGCCAAGCCGCATACTTCACATCACCCCAGACAATAATCTCCAAGCACTTTAGAGCCCTTGGCCAATGTGATGACTAGCTGGCTAAATCCCTTCCCTATTCTAAATATGCAAACGACTCAGAACTCCTCCTGGATTGCGATGGGAAGTTAGTTACCCACTGAGTCATCCCGAGGGAAATTTAAGTGGATCTGCACCACGGCTCAACATCCTGCCCTGGTTTAGTTAGTTCCTGGTTTTCCAGAGGAAGCGGGTGGCAGGTGGAGGGAGATGGGCTCAGAAAATGATAAGGGCGTGCAGCTGGGGAGGGCTGAGGAGAGTGGCTGTGGGTTAACAGGACAAATAAAGGGGTTAACAGGACACTGAAGGAGGAAACAGGGATTTTGGCTGTGCCCTGGGAGTAACTGCTCCTGCCTTCTAAGCTCCAGATATTTCAAGAATGTTAGAGGAGGCCAACTGCTCCCACCTAATTCAGCATCTTGTCCTCACAGCAGCCACCCAGATCAGGGACGGATTTTAACAACCACAACAACAAATTTTTATTTATACCCCACCCTTCCCGGTTCAAAAACCGGGCTCAGGGCAGCTAACTTTGGTAATTTTTTGGTAGTCTGGGGCTCTGAATGAGGCCAATATCTGGTGCCCCCAAATGGGTCTTCTCTCTCTCTCTTTTAATACTATTTTATTAATTTTAACAATAATAACAAAAAACATAAAAATAGCCGTACCTTAATCCTTAGATCAGGGACGTGGGTGGCGCTGTGGGTTAAACCACAGAGCCTAGGACTTGCCGATCAGAAGGTCGGCGGTTCGAATCCCCGCGACAGAGTGAGCTCCCGTTGCTCCTGTCAACCTAGCAGTTTGAAAGCACCTCAAAGTGCAAGTAGATAAATAGGTACCGCTGTGGCGGGAAGGTAAACGGTGTTTCCGTGCGCTGCTCTGGTTCGCCAGAAGTGGCTTAGTCATGCTGGCCACATGACCCGGAAGCTGTACGCTGGCTCCCTCGGCCAATAAAGCAAGATGAGCGCTGCAACCCCAGAGTCGGCCACGACTGGACCTAATGATCAGGGGTCCCTTTACCTTTAATCCTTAGATCAACTATGTATACAATTCATAACAATTCCCAAACATGGGATTTCTAGAATCCTTTGACTCCCCTCCACTCCCCTTCTTGGTTCTTTTGTTTTACATCTAATCATGCACGTCCATGATCTCTTCAATTCGCAATACTTTCCAGTTTTATACATTCTTCATCATATTACAAGTGTTTTTCGAAGTTCTGCTAATGTATAATATTGTACATCATGCTTTGAAAGTATGCAAGAACAATTTTCCACTTTCCAAATTATTGTCCGCTTATTTTCTTTGGTTTCTAATTAATTGATTATTCCTGCATGGTCCATTAATTAATCTCCTTTATCTTCTTTGGCAGAGATGTCTTCCTTTTGAAATTCTGGGATGATCGTGGCCAAGTATCTGCTATCATATACAGGGGGAGATTATTTTTTCTCTTTGAAAACATTCAATCCTGTAGAACCCAATGTCAAGTCTTCCGTTTTTTTAACAAAGGTTATTTTAAGCATTTTCTTCAAATCATTATATATCATTATCCAAGCTTTTTTTAATAACCTGACATTGCCACCACATATAGTACCCTCTCAAATGGGTCTGAAATGGGTTTTCTCAAAATGATGGGTCTTCTCAATTTTGCAGCCCCCTCGACTCAGCAGGGAAACCACTCACACGCCGTGAAAGAATATGATCAAATTCAAGTATATAAATTGAATTGATCATCATCATCATTGTCCTGGGACGATGAATTTGAACGATTGTGCCTGCCATGAATTCATTCATTTATTATTACATTTGCTGCTCACCTTTCATATCAGGGCTGAGGAGACTTTCATAGAATCATAGAATCATAGAGTTGGAAGAGACCACAAGGGCCATGGAGTCCAACCCCCTGCCAAGCAGGAAACCCCATCAGAGCACTCCTGACATATGGTTGTCAAGCCTCTGCTTAAAGACCTCCAAAGAAGGAGACTCCACCACACTCCTGGGCAGCAAATTCCACTGTCAAACAGCTCTTACTGTCAGGAAGTTCTTCCTAATGTTTAGGTGGAATCTTCTTTCTTGTAGTTTGGATCCATTGCTCCGTGTCCGCTTCTCTGGAGCAGCAGAAAACAACCTTTCTCCCTCCTCTATGTGACATCCTTTTATATATTTGAACATGGCTATCATATCACCCCTTCACCTCCTCTTCTCCAGGCTAAACATGCCCAGCTCCCTTAGCTGTTCCTCATAAGGCATCGTTTCCAGGCCTTTGACCATTTTGGTTGCCTTCCTCTGGACACGTTCCAGTTTGTCAGTGTCCTTCTTGAACTGTGGTGCCCAGAACTGGACACAGTACTACAGGTGAGGTCTGACCAGAGCAGAATACAGTGGCACTATTACTTCCCTTGATCTAGATGCTATACTCCTATTGATGCAGCCCAGAATTGCATTGGCTTTTTTAGCTGCCGCGTCACACAGACTTTCGGGCTCCATGGGTCAAGGTGTTTATGAGGACCCAGCCTTGTGGGCCAATTTTGACCCCTGGGCAGGGCTCGCCTGTCAATCACCTGACGTCTCACGGTCACCTCACGGTGACGTCTGGTGATTGGGTGCTTGGAAGTGTGCTTACTAAAAATATAGTAGGTTATAACCATATATGTAGTGCCTTTTTTCTGGGGGGACACATACCCCTAAACATTTTGTGAATCTAATGGGAGAAGAAACTATTTTTTTAAAAAAATAGTTTCTTCTCCAGCATGGTGACTCGTTTGTTCCGTTGCTACCCCCGATGGCGGCCTTTTGTCCATTTACTGTATTTATTTTTTCCAGTTTGAACTATAAAATGGTGATTTTCTTGAGTCAAAATGAGAGCAGCCCTAAACATTTTTTTAGGGGGGAAAAAGCACTGCATATATGTATTTGGATAATAATAACACTTATATATTGATGTACTGTGGTACCTTGGGTTAAGAACGGCCCTCTTTACGAACTATTCGGGATAAGAACTCTGCAAAACCGGAAGTAGTGTTTCGGTTAGTGAACTTTACCTCGGTCTACAAAAAGAAGCCGAACAGTGGAAGGGCACTGGCGGCGGGAGGCCTCGTTAAGGAAAGCACGCCTCAGTTTAAGAACGGTTTTGGTTTAAGAATGGACTTCTGGAACGGATTAGGTTCATAAACCGAGGTACCACTGTGCTAGACAAACATGTGGAATTGTAGTTATTTGCATATACAGTGGTACCTCGGGTTACATACGCTTCAGGTTACATACGCTTCAGGTTACAGACTCCGCTAACCCAGAAATAGTACCTCAGGTTAAGAACTTTGCTTCAGGATGAGAACAGAAATAGTGCTCTGTCGGCACGGCAGCAGAGGGAGGCCCCATTAGCTAAAGTGGTGCTTCAGGTTAAGAACAGTTTCAGGTTAAGAATGGACCTCCGGAACGAATTAAGTTCTTAACCCGAGGGACCACTGATTAATGATATAATATACCTTTTACTTTTTATTCCATTCTTAATTTATATATTTCATTCGCTTTTTATTTCCGTTTTATTTTGTTCAGTTGAAATATTCTGTAACAACAACAAATATATCAAAAAGGGGATGGCACTGGGAAGTCAAGGACTCGCTTCCATTAACCTCCATCTCTGGGGGCCTGCCCTTGTGGCCCTGCCAGTCGGGCTGCCCCTAGATTTGGGGCCTGGGATGCTCCTGACCTGGCAATGCTAGCAACCAGGTAAACAGAGAGGGGCACTGAATCCCCCAAACTCCCGCCCCCTCCAATTGCTCTGGAAGGAGTTTGTGGAGCTGGGCTTCAGCTTGGGGACAGATCACCTCCTTTGCCTGCAAAAGGTCGCAGGTTCGATCCCCGACGTCTCCAGATAGGGCTGGAAAAAGGCTCTGGACATAGTCCTGAGCCCTTGTCTAATTTCCATCGGTGAAACCCCCCCTTTCTCTCTGCCTATCTTCGCATCTGCTTCGCTCCACCCCCCTGCCTTCCAGTCCTGCCATCGCCCTCATCCCTCCCTGCTGAGATGCACCTGGCGCGATGGGAGGTCGCCACCCACGATGGAGAGATGTGTGGTCCATTTCCAGGCGCAGCTTGGCTTTCACCTTTGTACGCGGGGAGGATGGAGGAGAAGGCCTGTGTGTGGACGTACAAATATATATAAATGATTGCCTGTGCTGCAGGAGGTTACCTGTGTGAGTCGAGGCAGCGAGAGTGGGTGGGAAGACTTGGATTGAGCCCTGTCGCTTGGAGGCACCTGGGCGTAGCTCAGCCAAAAGGGAGACGAGCCGGTTCCTGGAGCAGATGTTTTCCTCGCCTTCGCACCACACTTATAAGCCAGGCTCCCGGGTTCTTCCCGAAGCTTTTTCCGGCTTCTCTTCGCCCCGATCTCCCGAGGGTCCAAACGTGGGCAAGATGGAACAAGTGGGGATCTTCTCCTCCAAGCCGGCCGAACCAGTTATCTACAAAGTCAAAGTGACGACCGGGCAAGGTCTCCTAACTGGGACCTTTGACTCCATTTCCATCACTTTGGTGGGGACCAACGGAGAGAGCGCCAAGCAGCTTCTGAACCGGGTCGGAACCAGTTGTGCCAAGGGATCGGTAAGCTCTGGGGTTTAGCGGTTCGGGGAGAGGGTGGTCCGCCAACTCTCCATAACAAATAGCATCTCCTTTTGCAAACGTCTTTTGGATGACCTTAAGGGAGCTTTAATCTCTAAGCAGCTATGATTAAACAAACGACAATAAAACAAATTGCTTCTAAGTTTTTAATTCGCGCGCGATTGACGATAAGCCACAAATGACAGCTCCGGGACCCAAACGAATTTGCAAGAGAGCTCAAATTAATACCCGGGTATCCTTTTGAGTCCGACGTTTAGCTTTCGAATCCTAATCAGAAAACTCGACCAAAGAACTCTCTCGTTTCGCTGTACACGTAGCAGCCGGAAAGGTTTGAGCTGAACGCCGGGTTTTGGGGGTGAAAAACGGGGGGACGATCTCTGGGTAGCTGCTTAATTTTGCGTTTCATATGCAAGGAGTCTGCCAAAAAATGTTGAAGGCCTTTAAATCTAAATTGATCCAGCCTCGCTTGTGGTTGCTGGGACTCGGAGAGGTGGCCTTCAGACATGGGGACCTAGGAGGCTGAATTATACTGAGCCAGAACCGTGGTCCATTTAGGTCAATATTGTTTACACTGGCTGGTAGAAGCTCTCTAAGATTTCAGATGGGACCTCTCCCAGTCTTACCTGGAGAGGCTAGGGATGAAATCAGGGACTTTCTGCATGCTTTCTCCTCCTCCGATATTTTCACACGAATCAGTAGGAACCTATTGCACCCTCTTGCGCTAGTGTGAATGTTGTTAAGCAGAAGAGAGAGAGAGATTTATATTCTCTCCAATATATATGTATATTCTCTCCAATAAGGGACGTGGGTGGCACTATTGGTTAAACCACAGAGCCTAGGACTTGCCGATCAGAAGGTCGGCGGTTCAAATCCCTGCGACGGGGTGAGCTCCCGTTGCTCGGTCCCTGCTCCTGCCAACCTAGCAGTTCGAAAGCACCTCAAAGTGCAAGTAGATAAATAGGTACCACTCCGGCGGGAAGGTAAACGGCATTTCCGTGCGCTGCTCTGGTTCGCCAGAAGCGGCTCAGTCATGCTGGCCACATGACCCGGAAGCTGTACACCGGCTCCTCGGCCAGTAAAGCGAGATGAGCGCCGCAACCCCAGAGTCGGCCACGACTGGACGTAATGGTCAGGGGTCCCTTTACCTTTACCTATTCTCTCCAATATAGATAAATAAAACCTATCAAAGTCAATGGGCCTAAATTAAGCACAAGGACCATGAATTCCAGTGGGGTCTACCCTGCCTGGAACTGATACAGTCCAGGAACTGCAAACTTGCCATACCACAAATAACTTATATTATTGGTTGCATTTAAAATTGTAGAGTTGGAAGGGACCGTGAGGGTCATCTAGTCCAATGCAGGAATCTTTTCCCCCACGTGGGACTCGAACCCAGAACCCTGAGCTTAAGAATCTCATGCTCTGCTCACTGAGCTATCTGGGAGGCTGTATCCCACCTTTATCTCTGAGGAGCTCAGTTGTGGCCTTAGTTGTGAAATGCAACTAGCCATGGGCGATATCATCTGCTCAACTGGATTGTATGCTCAGACAGGGCACAGGACAAGGGTCTGCTAAGAGGGCGTGAGAGCAAGGTTGAGCTGCATTGACAAAGGGTAAGTCTAACTCTGCCGCCCGCGGCAGTTTGCCTCTGAATATCCCTCGCTGGGAATCGCAAGCCAGAAGAGCAGACTGCTCTTGAACCTCAGGTCCTGCTTGGGGGCTTCGGAGAAGAGGCACCATCTGGTTGGCCACTGTGAGAACAGGATGTGGGACCTGAATGTAAGGAGCTGGCCCAATGTTGCAGAAATGAACTCAGTAACTCACTGAAGTCTAGAAACTTGGTTAGTCTGCATATTGGCAGGTGCGTCACTCGATTACTTCTCGCTCCCTGGCGATTTGATGACTGTAAGAAGTGACTCAAAGGCACATGGCAAGTTGCCTTAGATCACACCAAGCTACTGACTCCTCAGACTGGTGGCGGCTGTCCGGATCGTGGCCCGAGAGAGAGATCTTCCACAGGACCTGTTGCTTGATGCTAGAGGTGGTAGTGGTGGGCAGGGGGCCTTCCAGATGCAAATCACACGCTCTCTGCGATTGAGTGCTGTGTCCTACCCTTCCATAGCTCAGTCAGTAGAGGAAGCCTTGCTTAACTGTTGTTGTTGTTTAGTCGTTTAGTCATGTCCGACTCTTCGTGACCCCCTGGACCAGAGCACGCCAGGCCCTCCTGTCTTCCACTGCCTCCCGCTGTTTGGTCAAACTCATGCTGGTAGCTTCGAGAACACTGTCCCACCATCTCGTCCTCCGTCATCCCCTTCTCCTTGTGCCCTCCATCTTTCCCAACATCAGGGTCTTTTCCAGGGAGTCTTCTCTTCTCATGAGGTGGCCAAAGTCTTGGAGTCTCAGCTTCAGGATCTGTCCTTCTAGTGAGCACTCAGGGCTGATTTCCTTCAGAATGGAGAGGTTTGATCTTCTTGCAATCCATGGGACTCTCAAGAGTCTCCTCCAGCACCATAATTCAAAAGCATCCATTCATCGGCGATCAGCCTTCTTTATGGTCCAGCTCTCACTTCCATACATCACTACGGGGCTTTTACTATACGGACCTTTGTTGGCATAGTTAAAGCTATGGTTTTCCCAGTAGTGATGTATGGAAGGGAGAGCTGGACCATAAACTACAGGGCCCAGAATCCTTTGAGAGAAAGAATGGGCTTCGAATGGGCTTTAAAGGCATAGCACGCATGCAACCCAACACTCCCGTGTTTATTGACTTCCGATTTTAAGCTGTTCCACAGGCATTTGGCTATGTCTAGTTTAAAATTATATTATTAAAAATCACCTCTCCACTCCTGGCAATTGGTAGGTAACATAAGAAACTGGGATTATTGTTTTGTTCTGTTTCAGCTGTTTATTTTGTGCTTTTTGTCTTCTGAACTCCCCTGAGATCTTTGAATGAAGAACAGTATATGAATTTTAACAACAACAGAGTCCATCTGGATCAGGCCCATCTAGTCTAGCATCCTGGCAGACATCGATTACTGTCTCTTCCATGGGTTTGTCTAATCCTCTTATAACCCTTCCATAATAATGGCCATCAGAAATAATTGTAGGGTAATAATAGGTTGTATCAAATGTTAGTCCTACCGAGAGTATGAGATGGAAATCAATGGACATGACTAACCGGGGCCACTTAGTTTCATCGGATCTACTCTGAGTAGGAGGGACGCGGGTGGCGCTGTGGGTTAAACCACAGAGCCTAGGACTTGCCGATCAGGAGGTCGGCAGTTCGAATCCCCGCGATGGAGTGAGCTCCCATTGCTCGGTCCCTGCTCCTGCGAAACTAGCAGTTCAAAAGCACGTCAAAGTGCAAGTAGATAAATAGGTACCGCTCCGGCGGGAAGGTAAATGGCGTTTCCGTGCGCTGCTCTGGTTCGCCAGAAGCGGCTTAGTCCTGCTGGCCACATGACCCGGAAGCTGTATGCCGGCTCCCTCGGCCAGGAAAGCGAGATGAGCGCCACAACCCCAGAGTCGGCCACGAGTGGACCTAATGGTCAGGGGTCCCTTTACCTTTACTCCGAGTAGGACTTAGTTGGATACAGCCCAATCTCAGAGTATTTACTGATGATGGCTCTTCAGAAATCCTTCTGGTAGTTGGATATGTTTTTTGGAAGTCTAACCTGATTGGCCTTTGTTTCCAATGGGATGGGTGAAGGAAAAAGGAGAGGTGTTGGAGAGCTCTGGAAACAGAACTGAAGTTCACATTTGAAACTCACAGAAAATATATATATATATATATAAAATTTTTATTAATTTTAACATATAAATTATAATACATACCACAAAACTTCACCACTTATACAATCTTGATGCAAAATTGATGTATCACAGTATTTTAATATTCTTTTGGAAGCCGCCCAGAGTGGCTGGGGAAACCCAGCCAGATGGGCGGGGTATAAATAATAAATTATTATTATTATAGTCTTTTTTGGACTTCCATCGGCACCTCTGATGATCCACCGTTTTAACCACTTCTTATGCATTTCTTAAATTCATATTGCCTTTAATTATCTTAACTAACCATCCTCCCCTTTATCCATTTTTGCAATAGTTCCAATAATTCACCTCACAAAACTTCTTGCAAACCTACAAACGTAGTCTGATCATCACAATTACTTTTCAAATAGTCTGTATATTTACACCAGTCTTCTGTGAATTTCTGGTCCCGCCGATTTCGAATCCTTCCTGTTAGTTTATCTAATTCTGCATAGTCCACTAATTTCATCCTCCATTCTTCTTTCGTCGGTAATTCTTCTTGCTTCCATTTTTGTGCCAATAATATTCTTGCTGCTGTTGTTGCATATAAAAACAGCTTACATTCTTTTCTATTTATATCACTTCCTTCAATGCCCAGTAAAAATGCTTCTGGTTTCTTTATAAATGTGTATTTCAACATTTTTTCATCTCATTATATATCATTTCCCAGAAGCTTTTCACTTTTTTACATTCCCACCACATATGATAAAATGTTCCTTCTTTTTCTTTACATTTCCAACATTTATTACTAACTTTATACATTTTAGCTAATTTAATGGCTGTAATATACCATCTATACCAGTGTTTCCCAACCTTTTTTGGGCAAAGGCACACTTGTTTCATGAAAAAAATCTCGAGGCACACCACCATTAGAAAATGTTTAAAAAATTAACTCTGTGCCTATATTGACTATATATAAAGTAACTCTCTTTAATAGGAATCAAATAAACACAAAGAAAGTATTTTATAATTACTTTATTATGAAATAGTAAATAAACAGCACAGCTCGCACAAATGTACACGGAACACCCTTTTCGAATTAAAACACACAGTCTCACGAGAGCAAGGAGCAGCGATTTTATATTTTACGAAAAGAAGTCGCTAGTCCTCATGGTGACAGGGTGGAAAATATTTAAAAGCAGAACCACCTTGAGGAAGGTGGAGCCATATCACATCCCGGCAGGAGGCCTAAATTGGTGGAACGCTCAGGCCCCGCCTATTCTAAGAGGACTATTAATTTGGAGAGCTGCTATCTTCCAAACTGTGAGACGACGAGGCAAAAGGGGAGCCCTGAATGGAACTTTGCGTTTTTGTCTCAACGCCGGTCTCATGCTGCCGCTTCCCATGCTCTCAAGGACCCGGGAGGAGGAAGGCGTGAAGGGAATCCCGAAGGCGCGAAAACCTCGCACATGCGCAGGCCTTCCGCCTGCGACAGCCCAGTAGGCCGGCCGAAGCGAGCGGCGATGGGATGTGGGAGGGAGCTCGCTCGCCGCCCCGCGTGTGCTCGCCGCCCGCCTCGCCCGCCTCCCTCCCACGGCACACCAGGCAACGTCTCGCGGCACACTAGTGTGCTGCGGAACACCGGTTGGGAAACACTGATCTATACATCATTTTCATCACATTTTCTTTTAAGGCAGAAACTCGCAGAATCTTAGGCATTGTAGAGTTGGACAACTGCAATGCGGGAATTGCAGCTACAGAATCGCCGTGATTCTCATGTTTGCATTCTGGACAACTCAAAACCAAAATGCTCAACTCAAAACCGAAAGGGGGATCCTGTCAACTGCCTTTGTACATTCCTGTCCATTTCCTTCACGAAAAGAGAAGGGGAAATGGCTGCATTCTTCAAGGGCATGCTGAAGGCATTGCAAAGGTTTCCTGTCTGTCTCAATGCAGGCGCTAATTGACTCAGCGTCGCTGGTTGGGTTATCCGCCAATTACTGTTTTGGGGAAATGCTGAGTTTAATTTGGCACGCATTCTAAGCCCTTAATTGAATTGTCACAGCCTGTCCTCCTTGCAGCCGGTCTTTGACACCCGCTTCCATTCTCCTTTTTCCCCTTCCTTACGCCCACGTGCACGAAGATTCACATATCTGATTACTCTCATCTTTCAGCTGACGCAACATTGCACTTTGGGTTGCTGCTGTTGCAAAGTTCAGCTACGGAAATCTGAAAGAGGCTCCCAGGGAATACACGAATCACACCGCTTGTTTTAAACTGTCTATGCATGGGTGCGTGACGGGGAAGAGAGATGCAAATACCGTATTTTTTGCTCTATAAGACTCAATTTTCCCTCCTAAAAAGTAAGGGGAAATGTGTGTGCGTCTGATGGAGCGAATGCAGGCTGCGCAGCTATCCCAGAAGCCAGAACAGCAAGAGGGATTTGCTGCTTTCGCTGCACAGTGATCCCTCTTGCTGTTCTGGCTTCTGGGATTCAGAATATTTTTTTTCTTGTTTTCCTCCTCCAAAAACTAGATGCATCTTGTGGTCTGGTGAGTCTTATAGAGCGAAAAATACGGTAATTAGAAGTTTTTTAACTGAGCTTGGCATGGAGCAAGCAGAAAGAGAGAGAAGAGTTTTTCTGCCTTTCTCGTAACATCAACGAAGCTGAATGTTAGGAGATTCAGGTCTGAATCTTCTTTCAGTGCATGTTTTAACTATGGAATTTGGACTGCTTGAAAAGAGAGTTAGATAAATCCACAAAGGGCAAGTCCAGTGCTGTATTTAGGTATAAGCTAAACAAACTATAGCTTAGGGGCCCACACTCTTGGGCCCCCCAAAAAAATTTAAAGGGAAAAGATAACTGGATGCACATTTCCAAAATATAAGATACAAAGCAAATAAAAAAAACCTGCATATAGCAACAGTGTTTTGTGTTGTGTAGACTTCTAAGATGTACGTCATGGGCCCCACCTGCTAGCCTGCTCCCTAAAATATCACCGGTTTGCTCCTTTCTGTATATAGAATGCCTACATTCTGCATGCACAAATGGCTTTAGATACCTATGAGGTCCATAAATGACCATATAGGTAAAAGTAAAGGGACCCCTGACCATTAGGTCCAGTCGTGACCGACTCTGGGGTTGCAGCACTCATCTCGCTTTATTGGCCAAGTGAGCCGGCGTACAGCTTCTGGGTCATGTGGCCAGCAGGACTAAGCTGCTTCTAGCGAAACCAGAGCAGCGCACGGAAACACCGTTTACCTTCCCACTGGAGTGGTACCTATTTATCTACTTGCACTTTGACGTGCTTTTGAACTGCTAGGTTGGCAGGAGCAGGGACTGAGCAATGGGAGCTCACCCTGTCGCGGGGATTCGAACTGCCGACCTTCTGATCGGCAAGTCCTAGGCTCCGTGGTTTAACCCACAGCACCACCGGCGTCCCAAAGGACCATATAGCATATATTCAACACAAAAACCAGGGAAAATTTGTTGTTGACAAAGGACAGCTGGACATATAAAGGGCCCCATTACCTTCAGTAGCTTAGGGCCTCGTCAAACCTAAATCCAGCCCTGGGTAAGTCTATGAATGGCTCTTAGCCATGATGGCTGCTCTTGCGTTTGAATCCTGCTAGCTGGTTTCCCATAATGGGCATCTGGTTGGCCACTGGGAGAACAAGACGCTGGACTAGGTGGGTGCCATTTCCCTGATCCAGCAGCAGGCTCATCTTATAGAATCGCAGGCCTGTAGAGTCGGAGGGGTCCCCATGTGTCATCTAGTCTGACCCCACCCACAAAGCAGGAATCGCAACAAAAAACCCACCTGATTTTATGCTTTGTCTTGCTGCAGCATTACAGATCTGGAGATAGGTGCCCCAGCGTCAACAACAACGCGAGAGAGTCTGGTTTATTTATGGGCGCATGGACTTTTTTATTTGAAAACTTTATTACGTTTTACGGATTATGGGGGGAGGCGGAAATAGCATTTCTTCTGCTTCTGCTACGGCGGACATCACGAGCTTTCTGGTACAGACCAGAGCTAATTTGACAGCCCTTGGACTGGTGATCTGAGGCCACCAATTTTCTCTGAGTCAGTGTTGCTTCCCTGCCTGTCACATTGATGGGAACTGGCTTGGCGAGGGTGCAATCAGGGCACACATCTTAATGCGTTACGGACTAAATCACATGAATACCTGGAGATCTTTGATCTCTTCCCCTGCCATGCAAAGAGCTTGATGTACACGAGATAGCCAAGGCGTGTTGAGCAAAGTCAGGTCTCGTGGCCGAGCAGTAAATCTGTGTGTGTGTGTGTGGCCGCTGTGGGCGGAATGAATGAACTCCGGTGGTACCACGGAATGCTCACCAACATTCCAGCTGCCATCGCAGAATGTTAATGGAGCACGATTGCCACGAAGGAAGTGGATATAATTTCGAGAAGTATGTCACAGAAGCGTGGGAAGGGCTGTGTGCTGTAAACAGGTCAGGGAAGTTTGGGTGTTGAGGGACTGCGAACCAGGAAGATATTTCAGCAGGATTCTGTAGTGGAATATTCATTCCACATCTACATTTGCTTGCATGTCTCTTCGGCAGGGGTAGGCAAACTAAGGCCCAGGGGCCGGATGCGGCCCAATTGCCTTCTAAATCCGGCCCGCAGACAGTCCAGAAACCAGCATATTTTTGCATGAATAGAATGTGTCCTTTTATTTAAAATGCATCTCTGGGTTATTTGTGGGGCATAGAAATGCATTCATTCCCCCCCAAATATAGCCCAGCCCCCCCACAATGTCTGAGGGACAGTGGAGCGGCCCCCTACTGAAAAAGTTTGCTGACTCCTGCTCTTGGGTATTTCCAAATTTTATCGGGCAAAATACCGTATTTTTTGCTCTATAAGACTCACTTTTTCCCTCCTAAAAAGTAAGGGGAAATGTGTGTGCGTCTTATGGAGCGAATGCAGGCTGCGCAGCTATCCCAGAAGCCAGAACAGCAAGAGGGATCGCTGCTTTCACTGCGCAGCGATCCCTCTTGCTCTTCTGGCTTCTGAGATTCAGAATATTTTTTTCTTGTTTTCCTCCTCCAAAAACTAGGTGCGTCTTGTGGTCTGGTGCGTCTTATAGAGCGAAAAATATGGTATTCCTGCTTTGCAGAGGGTTGGACTAGATGACCCTTGTGGTCCCTTCCAACTCTAGGATTCTGTGATCTCCTGGCAAGGCTGGGAGAGCTCCCTGTTTGAGGTCTTGGAAAACTGCTGCCAGTCCGTGTAGACAGTACTGAGTTAAATGGAATTCTACGATTCCACTTACTGGAGTTTTTTTATATATTGAGCTTCTGCCAAGGAGGCTCCAGGCCTTATGTGTGGATTTTCTTCCCTCCCTCCCCTCCATTTTGCCACCACAACAACCCTGTGAGGTAGGTAGCTCTGCCTGAAATAAATTTAAGGCTCGAGACCACACACACACACAATTTCACAGCAGGAAAGTGGGTGGAAGATGGATCTTTCCAGTCTATGGGTTGGTGGCCCAAGATAATTTTCTGCCTGAGGCACACCAGCAAATGGGGACTTGCGCTACCAAAATCTCCACCTCTGCAGCACACACAAACACACCAAGCCAAGCTGCATTAGAGGCTATCCCAGGCCATAGCTGTCAACTGTCCCTTATTTGGCGGGAAAGTCCCTTATCCCAGCGCCGTATCCCGCTGCTGTCCCTTATTGATGATGTCCCTTAAAGAATGTCCCTTAAATTTCAACGGAAGCAGCTCCTCTCCCTCCCTCCCTTCCTGCCAGCCATGGAGGAGGGAGGCTCCAACTGTGTTGCTTGGCTGCGTTTCTCACCCAGTAAGGAGTCTTAAGAACGACTGGGGGGTGGAGATTGCATGCCTTGTGCCGATCAAAATGGCCGCGTTGCCTGGGGACTCGCCTTTGCTCAGCGCTTCCCAGCGGAGAGGCGACAGTGGTTTTCCTTGCGGCATCCCCTTTGCTGGGTTGCTGCGCTGTGGGAACCACCGCTCGAGGCTTCGTTTGGCTGCTGGCTGGGCTTTCTGCCTCTGGCTCGGAGGGGCTCAGAAGTTGAACATACCTGTGCTCTGAAAATCCCTTATTTTGGCTGCTGAACCCTTATTTTCGAGGCTGCTGGTCCCTTATTTTCAAATCTGTAAGTTGACAGCTTTGTCCCAGGCCAACCAACTTATAATGACAACTGAGGCCAAAAATCCCAAAAAGCACCTCTGCAAAATCACAACAACACAACTTGAATATCTAAAGAATTTGGTGCGCACTATTGCCTGCCTGATTCAGCTGCCTCAATCTACCTAATGGCAGGAGTGGCTGTCCCCAGCCTTAATTCGGTAATCTGCATACTACTCTTAACTGGTTCACAATAATTGCTTTAAGGCGGGAGCAGAGAACTGAGGTGAACTTGGATTAGGCTGTGTAACCGTTTGTTCACTGGTTGGCACCCGTCTGCCTCGGGAGACAATGGAAGATCATAAATTGGTTTTACAGATATCAAATTAAAACAATAGTATACTCAAATTTTTGAGATTCCCCTGAGTCTCCCGGCTTTCCTCCATCCCCTCCACGGACCCTACTGTCATCGTTTTCAACGGCGTATTATTTCATCCTCTATATTTTAAATCTGTCTGTATTGTCGTTACATTATAAAACCTAAAGGTTAAGGACCCCTGGACGGTTAAGTCCAGTCAACGGCGACTATGGGGTTGCGGCGCTCATCTTGCTTTCAGGCCGAGGGAGCCAGTGTTTGTCCGCAGACAGCTTTCCGGGTCATGTGGCCAGCAGGACTAAACTGCTTTTAGCGCAACGGGACACAGTGACGGAAACCAGAGCGCATGGGAATGCTGTTTACCTTCCCGCCGCAGCGGTACCTATTTATCTACTTGCAGTGGTGTGCTCTTGAACTGCTAGGTTGGCAGGAGCTGGGACCGAGCAACGGGAGCTCACCCTGTCACAGGGATTCGAACCACCAATCTTCCGATCAGCAAGCCCAAGAGGCTCAGTGGTTTAGACCACAGCGCCACCCGCATCCCTGCAAGTGTTATTCAAAACCTGCAATTGTTTTCATTTTTTTGCAGTGGTCTCTCAAATACATTGTACATCTTTCCCATTCTTTTTTGAAACTTTTGTCCTCTTGGTTTCTGAGCTTTCCAGTCTTTTTGCCATTTTGGCATATTCCAGCAATTTGATTTGCCCTTCCTCTCCTATATATAGACTTCGTCTTCTTTCTATCTTTGGGCTAAAAGCATCCATGCCGTCATCGTTGCATGCATGAAAAGTCTTTTCTGCTCTTTGGGATCTTTATACCTAGAATCCCTTTTAAAAAAGCTTCAGGTTTAATTATAAAAGCTATTTTAAACATTTTTCCCCCATTTCATTATACATCGTTTCCCAGAAGGCTTTTATTACATGTCCACCACATATGATGAAAGTTGCCTTCTTGTTCTTTACATTTCCAACAAATATTTGTACTTGTCCTATGCATTTTTGCTGATTTAGTAGATGTCAGATACCATCTATACAACATTTTCATATAGTTTTCTTTCAAGGTATAACACGCCGAAAAAATTAAATGCGTTTTCCATAACTTTCCCCAAGCGGTTAATTGAATATTATGTCCCAAATCTCTCGCGCAATGTATCATTACTGATTTAACCTGTTCATCCTTTGTGTGCCATTCTAAAATTAATGTATACATTTTCAACAGAAATTTTACATTATTTTCTAACATCTTTTTCTAATCTTGAGGCTTCACAACTGAATCCTTTCTTTGTATCTGTCTTAAAAGTCTCATTTAATTGGTGATACAATTAATAAATGCCTTATCTCTCCAAAATCCTTCAGTTTCACCTGATGTTTTAATTCAATTAACAGCTCTATATAAGTCACCCATTCATTTCTCATATTTACTTTTTTCGGAGATATTGCTTCAATTGGGGGAAGCCACCATGGTGTTTTCTGTTCTAGTAAAGGAAATTGATTTCCTTACTAGATTATTCTGAAAACCTTTATGTGCTTTTGCTTTTTTATACCATAAATATGCATGCCATCCAAATCTATTATCATGTCCTTCCAAATCTAAAACATCTACATTTTCCAATAATATCCATTCCTGGAGCCAGCGGAGACAAGATGCCTCATAATATAGTTTTAAATCTGGCAAGGCGAAGCCCCCTCTTTCCTTAACACCTGTTAGCAATTTATATTTTATTCTTGGTTTCTTCCCCTGCCAGATAAATCTTGTAATATCTTTTTGCCATTCTTGGAAGCGTCCAGCTCCACTAACCACAGGTATTGATGAGAATAAAAACAGCATTCTTGGCAATACATTCATTTTTATAACTGATATTCTTCCCCATAATGATAGGTTCATCCTTCCCCAAATCTCTACATTTCTCTTTATCTCTATGTAGTTATCTTTAAAAATATTAATATTCTTAGCTGTCAACCAAACACCTAAATATTTGACTTTTTTTCTCTATACATAAGCCCGTAGTTTGTTGTAAGTCCTTTTTATATTGTTCTGTCACGTTTTTCACCAAAACTTTAGTTTTGTTTTCATATAGCTTAAAAGCAGCTACCTGGCCAAATCCCTGGACCTTCTCCAAAACCTTTGGTATACTACTCTTGAGATGTTCCACCGTAATCACAAGGTCAAGATAAATTTAATGCACATGGTAAAGGTACCCCTGCCCGTACGGGCCAGTCTTGACAGACTCTGGGGTTGTGCGCCCATCTCACTCAAGAGGCCAGGGGCCAGCGCTGTCCGGAGACACTTCCGGGTCACATGGCCAGTGTGACATCGCTGCTCTGGTGAGCCAGAGCTGCACACAGAAACGCCGTCTACCTTCCCGCTGGTAAGCGGTCCCTATTTATCTACTTGCACCTGGAGGTGCTTTCAAACTGCTAGGTTGGCAGGCGCTGGGACCGAGCAGCGGGAGCACACCCCGCCGCAGGGATTCGAACTGCCGACCTTTCGATCGGCAAGTCCTAGGCACTGAGGCTTTTACCCACAGCGCCACCTGCACATGACTCCCCGGCAAAGAATCCTGGGAAACGTAGTTTATTAATTGCTGGGAACTGTACCTCTGCGTGCGAAATTCCTTTTTTGTGGGCTGGGCTGTGTGGGATGCGCTTTAAGTGACTGATTATTTATTATTATTACTTATTCAATTTATACACCGCCCTATACCCAGAGGTCTCAGGGCGGTTCACAAACAAGACCACAACATATAAAATCAAATCAAAAACAATAACTCATTTTTTAAAAAAAAAACCCCAAAAGAGTCACATTCTAAAAGGGATGTCAATAAGATCAACCAAAGGCCTGGTTAAAAAGCATTCCACAGAGCATTCCACAGACGGGGAGCCACTGCAGAGAAGGCCCCGTTCTCATGTTGCCACCCTCCGGACCTCTAGAGGAGGCACAGGAAGGAGGGTCTTGGAAGATGATCTCAGGGTGCGGGTAGGTTCATATGGGAAGAGGCGGTCCTTGAGGCATTGTGGTCCTGATCTGTTTATGTGTACAATTGATCTGGATCGTAAGGTAGGTAAAGGTAAAGGACTCCTGGACGGTTAAGTCCAGCCAAAGGCAACTATGGGGTTGCGGCGCTCATCTCGCTTTCAGGCCGAGGGAACCGGTGTTTGTCCGCAAACAGCTTTCCGGGTCATGTGGCCAGCAGGACTAAACCGCTTCTGGAGCAACGGGACACCGTGGCAGAAACCAGAGTGCACAGAAACACTGTTTACCTTCCTGCCGCAGTGGTACCTATTTATCTACTTGCACTGGTGTGCTTTCGAACTGCTAGGTTGGCAGGAGCTGGGACGGAGCAACGGGAGCTAACCCCGTCGCAGGGATTCAAACCGCCGACCTTCCAATCGGCAAGCCCAAGAGGCTCAGTGGTTTAGACCGCAGCGCCACCCACGTCTGGATTGTAATCAACCTCAGGAAGGCCCATTTTGTCACACACACCCTCAAACCACACTGCCTCGCAACAGGAAGAAATTAAAGAGGTGAATTGATCCATTCTGGGAATGCAGGGCCTGTTGGATTCCAGCCTAATTGGCAGAAGAACCCTGTTAAAAAACAATAGTGGCGCCTCTCATTGTTCAGTTGCCTTTATCGATCCACCCTGTCACCTGCTTCCGTGATGGGCAGCCAGAAGCCAGCACACTGGAGTTTCTCTCTCTCGCATGTGCTTCGACCCACGTGCCATTCCAGTGGCAAGTACAGTCTGGCCTGGAATCTGAAGGAACGTGACGGGAAGGCGTCGCTTTCCGGCTACTGTCAAGCGAAAGCTAATCCTCAGCAGCAACTCCAAGTTGACTCACGGCCGCGCGGCAAGGCCTGTCCTGGACTAGGATTGCGAAGGACGCCGGTGCTGGGTTAGCCAATGGGCCAGACTCAAGGCAGGAGCAAAACAGCTCCCACTGCCCCCAAAAGTGCGTTGTTGTTGTCAAAGCAGTCAAAATCAGGGCTTTGTTAGGCTTCCTTATCTACTCCCCCATTTTTCTGCTCTCCTGGAAAAGACCTGATGTTGGGAAAGATGGAGGGCCCAAGGAGAAGGGGACGACGGAGGACGAGATGGTGGGACAGTGTTCTCGAAGCTACCAGCATGAGTTTGACCAAACTGCGGGAGGCAGTGGAAGACAGGAGTGCCTGGCGTGCTCTGGTCCAGGGGGTCACGAAGAGGCGGACATGACTAAACGGCTAAACAACATCAACAAAGGCACACAGGGATCTGTTTTATATTGTTAACGGAGGAATCTGAGGGCTCCCTTGGACAAAAAACAAGGACACCAGCCAGGAATGTTGACCCCAAAACTGTTCCAAGGAACATGGAAGCTGGCGGCTGACAGGATTTCCACTGCCCAACAGTGGAAAACAGTACAAAACTTGAACATTTCCGTGTGGTATAAGAACTACTGGTCTCAGGGGAACCTTGAACATTTTTATTGAGTGTGGCAGGACTGTAATCTCTTACGTTTTAGATTTGGACATGCAAGAATTTATCCCTGTGTTGCCTAGAGAAATACGGGTGCCATGATTTAGGATTCGGGTGCCATAACTCTTAGAATCCTAGAATTGTTGGAAGGGACCCCGGGGTCATCTAGTCCAACCCCCGGCGACGCAGGAATCTCAACACAAAACGCCCCCCCCCAATTCAGTTTGAAGCCCTGCTTCGCTTTGCAAATGCTCTAGCAGTTACGATTACATCATTATATGCCCTGCCTGGTATTGCCGACGCTAAGTAGATCTTTTATTACTGTTTATTTGTTTTGGTTATGCAAGACTCCGTTTAAAGAAGGAGTTAAAGAGTGTGTCACCCTAAGCGTTCTGCGTTGTGTGGAAGCAGAGTAAGCAGCGGGGAACCAGCTGCACGTTCCTCGCTTTGGAGAAAACATATACGGAGGTTGCATTTTCATAGCTTTCCACCCAAAATTTTCCAATCTTCAAGGCGTCTTATGCTGTGGGCGTACAAGTTACCGTACTTTTCGCTCTATAACACGCACCCGACCATAACACGCATGTAGTTTTTAGAGGAGGAAAATCCGTAGGCATGCCACCCGTAGGCATTCCCTCCATAACACGCACAGACATTTCCCCTTACTTTTTAGGAGGAAAAAAGTGAGTGTTATGGTGCAAAAAATACGGTATTTAGTTGCAATTCCTGCATTGCAGGAGCTTAGACCCGATGACCCTCCACCCCCATTGTTCTGCCCGGACACTGAGGTCCAGCTCCGAGGGCCTTCTGGCGGTTCCCTCCCTGCGAGAAGTCAGGTTACAGTGAACCAGGGAGAGGGCCTTCTCGGTGGTGGCACCTGTCCTGTGGAACACACCCCCCCCATCAGACGTCAAGGAAATAAACAACTACCTGACTTTTAGAAGACATTTGAAGGCAGCCCTGTTTAGTTTTTAATGTTCGATGTTTTCTCGTGTTTTTAATATTCTGTTGGGATACTATTGTTGTTATTGTTGTTTTATTTATTATTACTATCCTGTTCTCACAGTGGCCAACCAATCTGCAATTGCAATCAGCCTGTTATTTGCAATCGCAGCCTGTCCGTTAGTGCTGCAACTTGGCGTTTGGTGTGAGTTTTGCAATCACATTTTGTGGCAGAATCCATCCCAAGTTTGGACCAGAACTGAAATAATCCTTCCTTCCTTCCTTCCTTCCTTCCTTCCTTCCTTCCTTCCTTCCTTCCTTCCTTCCTTCCTTCCTTCTTCCTCTTCTTCTTCTTCTTCTTCTTCTTCTTCTTCTTCTTCTTCTTCTTCTTCTTCTTCTTCTTCCTCCTCCTCCTCCTCCTCCTCCTCCTCCTCCTCCTCCTCCTCCCTTCCTCCTTTCCTCCTTTCCTCCCTTCCTCCCTCAACAGGTGGAGGAGCACGAAGTCTTTTGTGACCATGACCTGGGACCGATCCTGCTGATCCACCTGCACAAGGACCCTTACTCCTTCTTCCCTGAGAACAGCTGGTACTGCAATTCTGTCGAAGTGACATCTCCGCACGGCGAGGTCTATCGCTTCCCCTGTTACCAGTGGATAGAGGGTTACTGCACCAAGTCCTTCAGAGAAGGAGCAGGTGAGTATTCCTCACTCCGCTGCCCCCCCAAAAAAACATCCTGGCACTTGCTGGAGAGGCAAGCTCCCATCCCATAATGACATCAATGATTCGTCCTGAAACGAGATTTGAAATTCAGAATGAGACTTTGTATGTTTGCTTGCTCGCTTTATTTTTGCAGACAACCCGCCCCCCCAAAAAATCCTCATTTAAATCAGATGCATTTATCTCGTTTTTACCTCCTGCTGAAGACCTCATAGCAGGATGCAGAGCTGTGATTGACAGGGCCAGCTCAGCTGTTTGTTGCCGTCCCATTAGACTCTTCCTGCATTCGTTTATGGCTTTTATTGGGTAGGTGAGGGAATATATTAACTACATTTGATCCCTCTTCAGACCCATGTGCGTGGGTTGAGACAGAGGGAAAATGCGGCCGCAAGCCTTTTTCAAAGGACAGGGCTTTTTGCAGACTCTTTCACAAGAGAAAGCCCTCTCAGCAGGGTCTAAATCTCATTTTAAGCAGTTTAATTAAAAGCATAGAGATAGGCTGATCTCCCCCTTTTCCCCCCCTGTTTATCAAAGAAACAGGCTACAGACTGGAAACTAAGTTTATAAAATGTATAGTTTACTCACAGTCAAGCATTTGTCCTTAGCAGCAACAGCAGTGAAAGACTAACACAGTTAAAATACTTGTATTTACAGCAAAAAGAGCCTCAGGCATGTTTGTGATGCTTTGAGCAGAAGTCCACTATCATGGCTGGTTGGAGAGAGAGAAATACAGACGTACCTCAGAAGTCAAACAGAATCCGTTCTGGAGGTCCGTTTGAGTTCCGAAACATTTGACTTCCAAAGTGCGGCTTCTGATTGGCTGCAGGAAGTTCCTGCAGCCAATTGGAAGCCGCAGAAGCTCCATCGGATGTTCGGCTTCCAAAAGAACGTTTGAAAACTGGAACACTCACTTCCAGTTTCCGATCGTTCGGGAGCCGAAATGTTCGACTCCCAAGGCGTTTGGGAGCCAGGGTACGACTGTACGCCTCTGCTTCTTCCCTCCCAGGAGAGGAGGGGAAATGACATCACACAGAGCCTTCTCTGCCAATTACATTTCTATGGTCTGAGTCGGCAGCAATACAGCTCTATGGTCTTAACCCTTTCACACGCTAACTAGCAAGAACGTACATTGTTAGATTTGACTGCCTATCTCCCACATCCGTAAGGATGTGTAAAAAGTGGAGAAATGTGAAAAATTGGGGAAAGCCAGGGAAAGTGTAAAAACCACTTGACTTTTTTCTTCCTTTTGTGTACAGCCAAAACTCCAGCAGACGACACTCATTATCTCCAGCGGAGGCACCGCCGTGAGGAACTGGTGCTGAGTCATACAAAATATGGGTGAGTAGAGAACAAATGTACAGAGAGACTTACCTACCTACCTAGGACAGCCTACCTAGGACCCTCGTACCTACGGGACCGCCTCTCCCGGTATGCCCCACGGAGAGCCTCAAGGTCCATAAATAGCAACACCCTATTGGCCCGGGCCCTAAGGAAGTTAGATTAGCTTCAACCAGAGCCAGGGCCTTTTCAACACTGGCCCCGGCCTGGTGGAACGCTCTGCCTCATGAGACCAGGGCCCTGCAGGATCTGATTTCTTTCCGCAGGGCCTGTAAGACAGAGTTGTTCCGCCTGGCCTTTGGCTTGGAGCCAGTTTGATCCCCTCCCCCTCTTTCTTTTTCCTTTCTCCTCCTGTGATGAGGCTGCACTTTAATATTTTAATGTTGTATTTTAATCTTGTTTTTAAGTTGTATTCATGCAACTTGTTTTTATTATTGCTTGTTAGCCGCCCTGAGCCCGCCCTTGGCTGGGGAGGGCAGGGTATAAATAAAAATTATTATTATTATTATTATTATTATTATTATTATTATTATTATTATTATTACCTACCTTCATTCCTCAACAGGTGGAGGAGCAGCAATGGTTGTTGCTGTTCTTGTTTTGCAGGAGGTAATCTTCTGCCTTAAGCACTGGCCCTAATATCCGGGTATCTTCATCACATGTGTTAATTTTGCTATCATAGTGTTTGAAATCTAACTACCCAGAAGTGTCCTCACATCAGGCATGGAGAACACGGTCAAACCTGAAGGCCACATTCGCTTCTGGGAAAACTTACGGCAGCCACTTTTTCCTTTCCTTTCTTTCATAAAAATTATACACCTCTTGATTGTAAAAAAAACAAACCAACCTCAAAATGGCATACAAAAAGATAAGGCAATAAAACCAAGATTTACAACCCTACTGTAACACATACAAAAGTTAAAATACTAAAACAGATTAAAGTTATCTGTCGGTAAAGTAAAGGTAAAGGGACCCCTGACCATTAGGTCCAGTCGTAATCGACTCTGGGGTTGCGGCGCTCATCTCACTTTATTGGCTGAGGGAGCCGGTGTACAGCTTCCGGGTCATGTGGCCAGCATGACTAAGCCGCTTCTGGCGACCCAGAGCAGCGCACGGAAACGCCGTTTACCTTCCCGCCGGAGCGGTACCTGTTTATCTACTTGCACTTTGACGTGCTTTTGAACTGCTAGGTTGGCAGGAGCAGGGACCGAGCAACGGGAGCTCACCCCGTTGCAGGGATTCGAACCACTGACTTTCTGATCGGCAAGCCCTAGGCTCTGTGGTTTAACCCACAGCCTTGTCTAAATAAGAACATTTTTAGCAGGCACCGGAAAGAGTAAAGCGAAGGTGCCTGTTTGATCTCATGAGTTCCAAAGTGTAGGTGCTACAACACGAAAGGACCTAGTTCTTACAAATGCAGAAAACAGGTATTGTGTGGCACCTGTAGCGGTGCCAGTTCTGTCAATCGAAGTGGTAAGCCGACCTTGTAGGTACATGTGGTGGGCGGGACCAGAGGCAAAAGTGGGTGTGCCTTTGTAGAGTAGATTTGCTGCCACACACACTCCCACAGCCCTCTTTGTCCTCCTCACGGAACAACGATTCCCAGAGCGGCTTAACGGTCAATCCCTTTTCCCAGGCAACTCTAGGAATTGCAGCTCTGTGATGGGAACAGACAGGGGCATAGCTGTCAAGCATCCCTTATTTGGCGGGACAGTCCCTTATTCCAGCTCCATGTCCCGCTGCTGTCCCTTATTGATGATGCCCCTTAAATAAGCTACTGAAGTTAATCGGGCCCTTTCTATGTCCAGCTGTCCTTTGTCAATAACAAATTGTTGCTGTTTTTTGTGTTGAATGCTATATGGTAATTTATGAACCTAATAGGTTTCTAAAGCCATTTGCATTCAACAAAATATGTATTTTATCAAAGTAATTGTTGATCCCTTATTTTGGCTGCTGATCCCTTATTTTCAAATCTGTAAGTTGACAGCTATGGACAGGGGTCTCCTAACAACTTTCAAGATCCTTAAGCAGCCACAGTTCCCAGGATTCCTTGGGGGGGGGAGCCATGACAGTACAAAATGACATCCCAGCGCTTTGATCGCAGAGTGCAGATGGGGCCTGACAACGGGCCAAATCCTGCCTTCCTTCAAACAGCCGTTGTGCCCACCATCAAGCAATTCGTTCTGCACTCCTGTTATGTATTCAGTGGCCTGAGCTTGAGTCTGGACTAAGGATTCTGAGCTCCTGTGTTCTGATTCGCTACGTGATATCCAATCACAGAACGTTTCAGGATTTGGGTCTCTGCCATTGGCCCTTGAACTCTGAGTCATGATTCGCAGTTTGGAAGTTTAGACAGCCAATCGCGTTGGGAGGGCGGAGTGGCCCCAGGCTTTCAGAAATGCATATAAGCAGTTGCTTTGCCTCAGTTTCCCAGTTTCAGTGGTACCTCGGGTTGCATACGCTTCAGGTTACATACGCTTCAGGTTACAGACTCCGCTAACCCAGAAATAGTGCTTCAGGTTAAGAACTTTGCTTCAGGATGAGAACAGAAATCGTGCTCTGGTGGCGTGGCGGCAGCAGGAGGCCCCATTAGCTAAAGTGGTGCTTCAGGTTAAGAACAGTTTCGGGTTAAGAACAGGACCTCCAGAACAAATTAAGTACTTCACCCGAGGTACCACTGTACGTGGCATGCATGCGTTTGAGTAGCCGGACAATCTCTGTTTAAAAGCATGATGGGCAGGGAGGGCTGATTTTCGGAAAAACTTCACACTCCTGTGCCGTCTCAGCTGCTCCCAGCTTCTGATCTGTATCCCTGGCCTTGTCCCTGAACCTTGAAGCTCCTCTCCTCGTGCTTTGATCCTTGCTGCATCTCTGGGCTTTTTCCTGCTCTTCACTCGTTGCTGAGCCTGCCCTGGAATAAAGCCTGGCTATTTGACATACAAGGAAGGGCACTTGCCCTCATCCTTGGGCAGGAGACTGGGACAGGTGTAGTAGCTTAAAGCAGTCGTCCAAATCCTTTCCTCTACATCTTTTGCCCTAATCTGCACCATTAGACCCTCAGGGGACTTGAAACCACATAACGCTGGACTTACATTTATTAGAACGCCCCAGGGTTTCCTCCTATGAGCCACAGGAACGGCAGAGGTGCAAAGCAAATGGGCAACCTCAAAAGGCAAGACCATGGGTGGGCCAACTAAGGCCCGGGGGCAGGATGCGGCCCAATTGCCTTCTCAATCCGGCCGGAGGATGGTCCAGGAATCAGCATGTTTTTACATGATAATAATATTATGATAATAATTTCTTATTTATACCCCGCCCATCTGGCTGGGTTTCCCCAGCCACTCTGGGCGGCTTCCAACTGAATATTAAAAACAATACAGCATTAGACATTAAAAACTTCCCTAAAGAGGGCCGCCTTCAGTTGTCTTTTAAAAGTAAAATAGTTGTTTACTGCCTTGACATCTGCTGGGAGGGCGTTCCACAGGGCAGGCGCCACTACCGAGAAGGCCCTCTGCCTGGTTCCCTGTAATCTTACTTCTCACAATGAGGGAACCGCCAGAAGGCCCTCAGAGCTGGACTTCAGGGTCCGGGCTGAAGAATGTGGGTGGAGACGCTCCTTCAGGTATACAGGACCTGTACATGAGTAGAATGTGTGCTTTTATTTAAAATGCATCTCTGCCTCACGGCATTCTGTAGGAATTTCTCATTGGCAAACACCGTTCACAGGACTGCCTGTCCATCGTTCATTCGTTCTCCCTCTCTCTTATCAATTTATCTACACAGGTGGAAGGAATACATCCCGGGAACTCCATATTGTGCCAATATCGATACAGACATGACGATGGAGTACAATATCCAGTACTCTTTCCCCAAAACCACTGCCTTTTTCGGGCGTGGGACCCTCGCGTAAGTCTTGCATAACCTGCCTTTTTTTTTTCTTTCTTTCCTTTATTGAAAGTTCAAAAAGTACATAATTATATGCGCCCTAAACATAAAGGTAAAGGGACCCCTGACCATTAGGTCCAGTCGTGACTGGACTGGGGTTGCGGTGCTCATTTTACTTTACTGGCCGAGGGAGCCGGCGTACAGATTCTGGGTCATGTGGCCAGCATGACTAAGCCGCTTCTGGCAAACCAGAGCAGCGCACGGAAACGCCGTTTACCTTCCCGCCGGAGTGGTACCTATTTATCTACTTGCAGTTTGATGTGCTTTCGAACTGCAAGGTTGGCAGGAGCAGGGACGGAACAACGTGAGTTCACCCCATCACGGGGATTCGAACCGCCGACCTTCTGATTGGCAAGCCCCAGGCTCAGTGGTTTAACCCACAGCACCACCTGCGTCCCATGCCCTAAACATGGCGAGACGTAAATAAAAGAGAGAAAAAGAAAAGGAGAAACCCATGTAGAAGGGAAAATAAAGGAAGGGAGGGAAACTATATTTTACAAGGTTGTTATTGTACTTCACCAGATCTCAACCTATTACACTATTTGTAAGAGTGGCAAGTCTGCATTAAATGCAAGTTGTTCATATGTTGCGAGCTTGTATACGTCTTCAATCCAATCGTAGAAGGGAGGCGCATTTTATTTTTTCCAGTTCATCAGTTTCAGTCTTTTTGCTGTGGTGAAAGCACAGAGAGTCCACTCGTATTGTCTTTTTGTAAGGTTCCACGTGCTGGGTATATAGTTCAAGAGGATATTTTGCTCTGTAAATGTATGGTTGTTCCATACAGTTCTGTTGATAGTTTCAGTTAAAGGTAAAGGTAAAGGGGACCCCTGACCATTAGGTCCAGTTGTGGCCGACTCTGGGGTTGTGGCGTTCATCTCGCTTTATTGGCCAAGGGAGCCGGCGTCCAGCTTCCGGGTCATGTGGCCAGCATGACTAAGCCGCTTCTGGCGAACCAGAGCAGCGCACGGAAACGCCGTTTACCTTCCCGCCGGAGTGGTGCCTATTTATCTACTTGCACTTTGACGTGCTTTCAAATTGCTAGGTTGGCAGGAGCAGGGACCGAGCAACGGGAGCTCACCCCGTGGCGGGGATTCGAACCGCCAACCTTCTGATTGGCAAATCCTAGGCTCTGTGGTTTAACCCACAGCACTACCCATGTCCCTGTTTCAGTTTCAGTTACCTTCTACCAAAAGTATCTGAAGAAGTGTGCATGCACACGAAAGCTCATACCAATAACAAACTTAGTTGGTCTCTAAGGTGCTACTGGAATGATTTTTTTAATTTTGTTTCGACTACGGCAGACCAACATGGCTACCTACCTGTAACTAGAACTTCTGCCGAAAATCTTTCAATATAGAACAATGAAAAAACTTATGTTTTAGAGAAGCCTTGTCCCTATTGCATCTCCAACAGTTAGATACCATAGATAGCCCTTTTTTAAAGAAACGTAATGGGGTCCAGTCTATTGTAAATATTATTTCTTGTTGTATGAACCTGTGAGCACTTCTTAAGCTGGAGATCACTTCCGCAACGGAAGTTTTTATCTCCCCTGCTAGTCAAAAATATGGATTCAGTCTTAGGCTGGTTGTTTTGATTTCTTTAAGGCTCTGTGAGATACTTGGACCTCGGCTTGGTTGTTGAAAAAGCTGCGTACAAATGTTACATAATATAACCTATTCATTTCGGGAGGAGTGGGATGTGTGACCCTCCAAGTGTGGTTACACTCCAAACCCTATCGGCTTTGACCCTCAAGACCCCTGGAGATTGTTTTCCAACAATGCAACTTACATACTTTCAAACTTTTCCCCATTCAAAACTGGGACGCTCATCTTCCGGTTCGTGTTCCCAAACGAGTCCCATGACCTGTGCCTTGCTCTCACCCTGATAAGGTACTTTTTGGGGCAACAGCGCAGCGCAAGGGCACGCTAGATCACAGCACCCAAAATGGCTGCCAAGATCTCGTGAGAAAAAACGGGATGTCCTGTTTTCTCCCAGGGCGCTTGGAAGGTATGAAGTTGGTGGGCATCGCTGTTTCTTGTGGCAATGAGTTCCCTAGTTGAACAATGCAAGATGTGAAGAAAGCCTTTCTTTGGTCTGTTCAGCTGCCTCCCTTTGCACAAGACCTTGGACAGCAGCTGCCAGCCAGAGTTGGCAACACTATGGTCTGACTTTGCTCAAGGGCAGATGCTCCTCCTCCTCCTCTGTAATGGCATGCCTCTTCCTTTATAAGTTCTCTTTCTGCATCTCCTCCTCAGGCTGTTTGAGGCCAAAATGAAGGGCTTCCTGGACAAACCTTACTCTTGGGAGAAGCTTGAGGACATCCGGAAGGTCTTCTGGTTCTACCACACGCCTGAAACAGGTCAGTGAGGGCTGAGGAAGCTGCCTCTCTTCAAAGCAAACCCTTTCCATGAGAGGTCTGGAGGGTGACAATATGAGAACAGGCCTTTTTGGTGATGGCTCCCCATTTGTGGAATGCTCTCCCCAAGCTGGCTCGCCTGGCAGCATCATTGATGAGCTTTAGGAGAGTGACTCGGGAACTACAATTAATCTAGAATGTGGCAGCTGGACTGGTGACAGGATGTGTACAACACAGGTCTTAAGAGATCTATATTGGCTCCGAGTACATTTCCGAGCACAATTCAATGTGTTGGTGCTGACCTTGAAAGCCCTAAATGGCCTTGGCCCAGTGTGCCTGAAGGAGCGACTCCACCCCCATCGTTCAGCCCCCTAAGGTCCAGCTCCGAGGGCCTTCTGGCGGTTCCCTCCCTGCAAGAAGTGAAGCTACAGGGAACCAGGCAGAGGGCCTTCTCGGTGGTGGCGCCCACCTTGTGGAACACCCTCCCATCAGATGTCAAGGAGATAAACAATTATACAACCTTCCATACACACCTGAAGGCAGCCCTGTTTAGGGAAGTTTCTAATGTCAGATGTTTTTCTGTGTTTTTGTATTCTGTTGGAAACCGTCCAGAATGAGCAGGTGGTTGTTATTATTATTATTATTATTTGTCACGGCCACCCAGGACTGGTCCCAGCTCACAAGAGACCCCACTCCGTTGCAGCTTATTTACAGGAAAAGTTTATTGAAGATTTCTGCTTCTCATACAGTTCAGCATTGTGGCCGTACGTCTGCCACGTTAGACCGCTGAAGTCCCCTCTGACTCCTCCCCTCTTCCGCACCAACTTAATAGCCTGGCTCTAGACCACCTCTTCCTCTCCTTTCTTTTCCGCAGGGTCTTCCTGCCCCCCTGGGTTCCCTCTCTCCGTGACTCGCCTGAGGCTGAATCCTCTGCCGCCTCTTCCCCCCTCTTTCTGGCTTTAGGGCCGGGCTCCTCCCCTGAGCTCTCTCCACTTCCGCGCGCCTCTACGTTTGAACTTGGCGCGCGTACGTTGCTGCTGACCTTTCTTTCGACCGCTACACCACCCCCTGCTCTGCTCTCCACCCTTTCCGGCTGAACACCCTGCTCCAACCCCCTCTCTCTGTTCTCTCCTAATCCTGCTCCCTCCGAGAGGCTGACGACTCCACCCCCTTTACTCCGTTCCGGCTGAGACGTCTCTTGCTTCCTCTGTCTTCCACTGGGCTCCTCTCCGCTTCTCCCTTCTCCTCCCCTTTGCTTGATTAAGGTAACCCCCTTTTGAGAATCCTCTGACTCGCTGCTCAGACTCGTGGATTCCCTCAGAATTCCGTCATCTTCTTCCTCATCCTTCTGCCCCTCCTCCCACTCGCTCTCCGTCTCCTCTGTCATCTCCTCCTCTCTCCCAGAAACCCTGACATCCATCCCCCCCTCGAAGCCCCCCCTTCCCCCCTCCCGCTCGCCGGGGACCGGTTGTGGAAACTGCGGCTCTTCGGGGGTAGGCTCAGGATACAGGTCGTCTACGTCAATGTTCTCTGCTGGCAGTTCCGTGTAAGTGTATTCGAAGTCGGGTTCTTCCCCCAAATGCTTCTCAGTCTCTGCTTCCATCGCTACTTCCTCCGGTGCTGCCCGCCAAGGACCTATCAGCCACCTCTTACGCCATTCCTCCTCTGGCTGCTCCTCCCACCAATAAGGGGTTTCCGTGTCCACCCCCGAGCACGATCCCCTGGGCGGGCTTGATTCTGGTGTCCTTTCCTCGGGGGAAGAGAAACCCCTGAACGTGCTATCTGACAATGTGGGTGTGAAAAGCCAGTCATCAAAGTACTCAGCTGGCATGGGTCTATGTGGGAAAAGTGCATGGAACTCTTCTTTCAAAAGGGGTTCGTCTAACTCGTAGCCTGGCACCCAACTATTAGCAGCGGCTGGTGTGCCCTCCCTGGCGAGAAAATATTCAACTCCCTCCTCCCCCCATCTCGAGTCCAGTATCTCTGTGACCTCGTTAAGAGGTTCTGGTCTTGGCGATTCCCCCCTCTCAGGCGCCCTCCTACGTGGCTCTGGGGGTGCTCCTGACTCTTGAAACCTGTGTGGGGTTTTGTAGGGAGTGAGCACCGACCTATGAAAGACCGGGTGCACCCTGGAACCTTCCGGAAGGGCTAGACGAAAAGCCACCGGATTGATCTTAGCCTCAACTTGATATGGCCCTAGCTGCCTGTGTCCTAACTTCTTCTTGGCCAATGACCTGGCCGGCATCGCGTGGGCTGCTAACCACACCCAGTCCCCAACCTGGATGTCCTCTCCCGCCCTCCTGTGCTTATCGGCCTGCACCTTATACGCCTGTTTTGCCAGCTCCAAATGTCTCCGCAGCTCCTCGTGCACCTCTTGCAACTCCGCTGCAAACTGGTCGGCATCTTGAGGCCCCCCCCCTCCTGGTGCCGCAAATCTCGGGAAGGTTCTGGGATGACGGCCATTGTTCGCGAAGAAAGGCGTCACCCCGGTGGAAGCGTGTTTCGTGTTGTTGTAGGCGAATTCAGCCATCGGCAGATAGTCCACCCACGCCGCAGGTCGCTGGTTGGCGTAGCACCGCAGGTACTGCTGCATGATCGCGTTGACCCTCTCCGCTTGACCGTTGGTTTGTGGATGCCTCGCCGATGTCAGGTTGATTTTGACGTGCAAGATGCCCAGAAGCTTTCGCCAGAAAGTGGAAACAAACTGGCGCCCCCTGTCGGACAAGACGGACTGCGGAAGTCCATGCACTCTGAAGACGTGATCGATGAAGAGCTTTGCGGTCTGTTCTGCCGTCGCCACCTTGGCACAAGGGATGAAGTGCGCCATCTTGGTGAACAAGTCCACCACCACTAACACCGCCGTCTTACCTCTGGAGCTGGGCAGGTCTGTAACAAAGTCCAACGCTACCCTCTCCCATGGTTGCTGCGGTGTCTCCAGCGGTTCTAGCAATCCCGCCTGCTTCCGGTGCACTGGTTTGGACCTCTGGCAGATATCACACCTGGCGACGTAGTCCGCCACCTCTCCTCTCATCTGGGGCCACCAAAAGTCTCTAGCCACCAACTCCATCGTCTTCTCTTTGCCGAAATGGCCTGCACTAGGGGCGTCATGCAACTGTTGCAGAACCTTGGCTCGAAGATCGTCGGTGGGCACGTAAAGGGCACCCTTACGAGTCAAAAGTCCATCTTGTAATTGAAACTCATCGTTGTGTCGCGACCCTCCGCGTAGCTCCTCCATCTTAGACTGTGCAAACTGATCCCTTTGCAACGCGCGTCGCACCGCGTCCAGGTCGACTGCGATGGTAGCGCACGTCCACGCCTGCGGTGCGAAAATGTGCTTTGCTGCGATTGGAGCTGCTTCCTCCAAGTATTGCGGCTTTCGGGACAGCGCGTCTGCAATAACATTGGAGTCTCCTGGGATGTATTCTATTTTGAAGTCGAAGTCCGCAAAGAACTCCGCCCAGCGCATGTGTCGCTGGGTCTGCAACTTAGCCGTCCGCCAATACTCTAAGTTCTTGTGATCCGTGCGGACCTGCACCGTGTGCTTGGCTCCTATTAAGAAGTGTCGCCACGCTTTGAAAGCTGCATGAATGGCCAACAACTCCCTGTCCCATATGGTATAATTGCGCTCCGTCTTGCTGAGCTTCCGGGAGTAGAACGCACCCGGTCGCCAGTTGCCTTGTGAATCCTCTTGCAAAAGAACGGCCCCAACCGCTCTATCTGACGCATCGGTCTCTACCCGCATGGGTCTGCCGGGATTCACGTGGAGCAGCTGCTCTTCGGAGGCGAAAAGACCTTTAAGCGTCCGGAAGGACCGCTCCGCTTGTTCGGTCCAGACGAACTTCTTCTTCTTGGAACTGAGGGTGTCAGTGATCGCCGCCGTCGCGTTCGCAAAACCTTTAATAAACTTGCGGTAAAAATTGGCAAAGCCGATGAACCTCTGGACCTCTTTCCGATTTCGAGGGCTTTTCCAGTCCAACAGCGCTTGAACCTTAGCCCTGTCCATGGCCAGTCCCTCGTCGGACAACTTGTAGCCAAGGAAATCAACCTCTCTGACATCAAACTGGCACTTTTCCAACTTGGCGTACAGCCTGTGTTCCTTCAGCCTCTGCAGGACCTCCCTCACGTCCTTATCGTGATCCTCCGGCGATTCCGAGAAAATCAGGATATCGTCGAGAAAGCAGACACACTTTTTGTAGAGGAGACCTGCTAGCACGTGGTGCATAAATGCTTGAAAAACGTGGCTGCCATTTTGGAGGCCGAAAGGCATGACTCTGTATTCGTACGTGCCCAGAGGGGTGAACATGGCGGTCTTCCACTCATCTCCTTTCCGGATGCGGATGAGATTGTAAGCTCCACGTAGGTCCAGCTTGGTGAAAATCTTGCCCCTCCTGACGGTCGCTAAAAGGTCGTCAATCTTGGGCATGGGGAAAGCTTTGGGCTTAGTCAAGCTGTTGATGAACCTGTAATCCACTATAAGCCTTTTTTGGGGCGTGTCCTTCTTCTTCACAAAGAAAACAGGGCTGCCTCCCGCTGCTTTAGATTCCTGGATGAAACCTCGCTTGAGGTTATGGTCTATGAACTCCCGAAGCTCTTGCATTTCGTCCTCCGACATGGAGTACAGCTTGGCAGCAGGCAATTGCGCCCCTGGCACTAAATCAATCGCGCAGTCGTAAGGTCTATGAGGCGGCAACTTGTCAGCTTCCTTCTCACAGAAAACCTCCAAGAATTCCTGGTACTTGTGAGGCACTGTTTGCACCATACCCAGATGCAATGGCCGCTCAGCTTCTCCCCCCTGATCGGTCTGAAAGCAATGCTGAGCACAATACGATGAACAAAAGTTGATCTGCCTCTGGTACCACGCAACCGCGGGACTGTGCCTCTCCAGCCAACTCATGCCTAACACGATGGGTGTGTCCGATAAGTGGGTGACATTGAAACTAATAAGCTCTCGATGGTTGCCAATCTGCATCATCATGGGAGGGGTTTGCTGCACCACTTGCCCCCCCAGCAACTTCCTGCCGTCCACCGTGACCACGTTCAGAGGCGTCGTTGCAGGCAGGAGCGCCATGTTGTGCTGCTTAACGAACTGCAGTCCCATGAAGTCGGCGTTGCTTCCCGAATCGATCGTTATTGGAACCTCGAGGAGTCTCCCATCAGGCAACTGGAGTGTTGCTGTGAGCAGAACTGCCGGTTTGGGAGGCAAAGGGTCCAAGCTCTGCAGTGATGCTGGGGGCTTGTCTACAGATCCGCCTGGCTGAGCCCCAGTAGCTCTGCTTCCAGCCAGGCACTGTCGTTTCCCTGAAGCTGCTCCCCTGGTTGCACCTCTGCTGTTACAGTTGCCAGCGCTGCAGTGTGCTTCTGGAGCCTCTGGGGGCACTCTTTCGCCATATGGTGCGCACTGTCACAGATGTAACACTTCCTGGTTCCTCTAGGAGGCTTCGCTTTGGCTGCACCAGGGACAGGGCTCTGGGATGGCTTCTGAGCCCTAGCACCACCAATCTCCATTGGCTCCTCTCTGTCCTTCCCCATTGGCGAGGGGTGCGCACGGCTGAAGTCCCTGTGCACAAAAGGGAGAGTCCTTGCTTGCGCACGCGCTTGGGGCCCGTCCTCCTCGTGCCACGGACGCCCCTCATGTCGAATTCCAAGAGCTAAAGCCCGTTGCACCACGTCTTCTAGGGTCTGGGGTCTGTCCCCCCTAGCGATCTCATCCTTGATGGGGGGGCTCAATCCCTCCCAAAAAAGATCTCTGACCGGTTTACTGTCCTTTGGCCAATCTAAGGCGGTGAGCAATGCAAAAAATTTAGAGTGGTATTGGCGCACAGTCGCTTTCCCCTGCCTCAGCCCGTGCATTTGACGGCGCGCAATGTCCACATCCACAGAGGATTGAAAACAAGAATCCATCGCTTTGATGAACGCAGTTGAATCGCGACGGGCCGGTCCATCTTCGCGCCACAAATTGCGTAGCCAAGCCCTGGCCTCCCCATGCAGGTGCGAAACAATGAACCCCACTCTCTCCTCCTCATCTTTAAAATCGTGACGGAGTAAGTGCAGTGCATATACAACGTCCGCTCTGAAATTGGGATAGTCTTGCAAGTTGCCATTAAAATGCGGAACTAGGGCACCCCCCCTCCGTCCAAGCGCAATGCCCTCCGCTCTGGATCCTGGGGCCCCCGCCTTGTCCGCGCGCTCCCACCTTGCCTGCAAATCCTGGCACGTCTTCTCCAAGTCGTCATTCTTCTTCTGCGAAGCAATGACTGCCGATGTGAGAGCGGTAACCTGATTCCGCAATGCAACCAGCTGCTCCTCAGCGCTCATGGCTGCTCCCGTTCGTGAGCTTCGCAAAAAAAAATTTTTGCTTTCGGAGAGGGGACTTACTGTCACGGCCACCCAGGACTGGTCCCAGCTCACAAGAGACCCCACTCCGTTGCAGCTTATTTACAGGAAAAGTTTATTGAAGATTTCTGCTTCTCATACAGTTCAGCATTGTGGCCGTACGTCTGCCACGTTAGACCGCTGAAGTCCCCTCTGACTCCTCCCCTCTTCCGCACCAACTTAATAGCCTGGCTCTAGACCACCTCTTCCTCTCCTTTCTTTTCCGCAGGGTCTTCCTGCCCCCCTGGGTTCCCTCTCTCCGTGACTCGCCTGAGGCTGAATCCTCTGCCGCCTCTTCCCCCCTCTTTCTGGCTTTAGGGCCGGGCTCCTCCCCTGAGCTCTCTCCACTTCCGCGCGCCTCTACGTTTGAACTTGGCGCGCGTACGTTGCTGCTGACCTTTCTTTCGACCGCTACACCACCCCCTGCTCTGCTCTCCACCCTTTCCGGCTGAACACCCTGCTCCAACCCCCTCTCTCTGTTCTCTCCTAATCCTGCTCCCTCCGAGAGGCTGACGACTCCACCCCCTTTACTCCGTTCCGGCTGAGACGTCTCTTGCTTCCTCTGTCTTCCACTGGGCTCCTCTCCGCTTCTCCCTTCTCCTCCCCTTTGCTTGATTAAGGTAACCCCCTTTTGAGAATCCTCTGACTCGCTGCTCAGACTCGTGGATTCCCTCAGAATTCCGTCATCTTCTTCCTCATCCTTCTGCCCCTCCTCCCACTCGCTCTCCGTCTCCTCTGTCATCTCCTCCTCTCTCCCAGAAACCCTGACATTATTATTATTATTATTATTATTATTATTATTACTATTCTAGGCAAAAGCGCTTCTTTTCCACAAGGCTTTCAATGATCTGTGTCTCTCCTTCTTCGCTTCTCCAGAGTATGTGTTCAGGCACTGGAAAGATGACGATTTCTTCGGCTACCAATATCTGAACGGAATCAACCCTGTGTTGATCCGGAAATGCACCAAGATCCCAGAAAACTTCCCTGTGACCCAGGAGATGGTGGCCGGGCCTTTGGGAGAATCCACTACCCTCAAGGAAGAGTTGGAGGTTGTTCATTGCTCTCCTTATTGGCTATATCTCAGAGCCACATTCGTGTATGTGTGTGTCCCCTTCTCTATGCATAAAGGCAAAGGGTAAATGGACCCCTGACCAATAGGTCCAGTCGTGACCAACTCTGGGGTTGCGGCGCTCATCTCGATTTACTGGCCGAGGGAACCAGCATACAGCTTCCGGGTCATGTGGCCAGCATGACTAAGCCACTTCTGGCGAACTAGAGCAGCGCACGGAAACGCCTTTACCTTCCCGCCGGAGCGGTGCCTGTTTATCTACTTGCACTGGTGTGCTTTCGAACTGCTAGGTTGGCAGGAGCAGGGACCCAGCAACGGGACCTCACCCCGTTGCGGGGATTTGAACCGCTGACCTTCTGATCGGCAAATCCTAGGCTCTGTGGTTTAACCCACAGCACCACCCGCGTCCCTTGTCTATACATATATATGTCTAAAATATCCATAGCCCACCTCTCTAGTAATAGTATCCAAAGCAGTTAACCAAAATAGCTCTAAAGAACCAAAAATGCTGCCTTCACCAGAGGAGTATTGAAATATACTCAGCTTCGAGAGTGGATTTCATGCTCTTTATTCAGCTCATAGTGGTAAGGAGGAATGGAGGTTCCCCCAGAATATCTGCTTTATATACATTATTTACAGAATGGGCCCCATGTGATTGGCTAATTCCAGGATTCACCTTTAGGCCAATCAGGTTACGGATTCATTTCCACCTGGAGCTGGATTGGGTGGCTCCTGTGGACCAATCATACTGCTGCATTGTTCTAGGACCAATCAGACTGCTGCATTCTGAATCCTATTGTTCTAGGACCAATCAGACTGCTGCATTTTGGATCCTATTGTTCTAGGACCAATCAGACTGCTGCATTTTGGATCCTATTGTTTTAGGACCAATCAGACTGCTGCATTCTGAATCCTATTGTTCTAGGACCAATCAGACTGCTGCATTCTGAATCCTATTGTTCTAGGACCAATCAGACTGCTGCATTCTGAATCCTATTGTTCTAGGGCCAACCAGACTGCTGCATTCTGAATCCTATTGTTCTAGGACCAATCAGACTGCTGCATTCTGGACCCTATTGTTTTAGGACCAATCAGACTGCTGCATTCTGAATCCTATTGTTCTAGGACCAATCATACTGCTGCATTCTGGACCCTATTGTTCTAGGACCAATTAGACTGCTGCATTTTGGATCCTATTCAACTCAGTACATGACAAATGTGATGGCAACTTTAGTCCAAAATGCTGGGCTGGGCTGACATCAGATGGGATTCAAACTTTCCTCCCTTCTCCAACCCGCTCCAACTCTGTTTTTCAGAAAGGAACCATCTACCTAGCAGATTACAAGTTGCTGGAGGGTATCCCTACCATCCTTGTGAACGGCAAAGAGCAATACATTGCTGCCCCTCTGTGTTTGCTTCACCAAAAGCCTTCTGGAGAAGTCATTCCTTTAGCCATCCAGGTAACGATTTAAAAACAAAATAAAACAGGCAAAAATTCAGCTGGAGGATTCCAAACAAGCTAGGAGGTTCCCCTCACTTAAGGGAAGTCGAAAGATATTCCATGAGATTGTTTTGATGAATATATGGCAAAATACTGCTCGAAAAAAATAGATGTGCTAATATGCCTAGATTAAAATGTGAAGTACTGGATGGAAGGAAAATCAGCAAGGAAAGGTGATAAGAATATACAGATGATTTGAGAAGGTTGTAGAATGCAAAGATTATTGTAAATTGTATAGTGTGGAGGAAATTGAGTGGGGACAGAAGGAAGTGGGAGGAAGGAGAAAAAAATAATATGATGGATTGAGGAAATAGGAATGTAAATGTATGGGGGAATGGGGAGGAAATGGTGTTGGTTTTGGTACATCTGTATTGTAATGTGATATGTGAAAACCAATAGATAGGTAGAGAGAGAGAGAGAGAGAGAGAGAGAGAGAGAGAGAGAGAGAGAGAGAGAGAGAGAGAGAATGAAATATACTCGGAGTCGAGAGTGGATTTCATGCTCTTTATTCAGCTCATAGTGGTGAGGAGGAATGAAAGTTCCTCCAAAGTATCTGCTTTATATACATTATTTACACAATGGGCTGCACGTGATTGGCTAATTCCGGAATTCTCCTGTAGGCCAATCAGGTTGTGGATTCACTTCTACCTGGAGCTGGATTGGGTGGCTCCTGCAGACCAATCATACAGCTGCATTGTTCTAGGACCAATCAGACTGCTGCATTCTGGATCCTATTGTTCTAGGACCAATCAGACTGCTGCATTCTGAATCCTATTGTTCTAGGACCAATCAGACTGCTGCATTCTGAATCCTATTGTTATAGGACCAATTAGACTGCTGCATTTTGGATCCTATTCAACTCAGTACATAATAGATAGACGATAGATAGATAGATAGATAGATAGATAGATAGATAGATATTCGATGAGGCCAAGGAGGCGGTAGATTCTTAGCACACAAGGTGTAAACCCTACACAAATCCGGAATGCAGTCCCTAAGACAGTTCGATGTAGCCTTGTTCACCTCCTTCCAGCAACTCCCGCAGCCATGCTGGTGCCGAATAATAATAATAATAATAATAATAATGATAATAATAATAAATTTTTATTTATACCCCGCTCTTCCCAGTTCAAAAACCGGGCTCAGGGCGGCTAACAACAAATTTAAAACACGTTAAAACACTTAATTATTAAAGCAGCATAAAATACGCTATAAAAACATGAATAACAATAAAATTCAAAAATCAAAAATCAATCAGATAATCCCCAGGGCTAGCTGTCTGAATTGGTCCTACTTGGGCCAGGGAGGAGGCCAGGGGAGAATTAGCTGTGGGGTCTCAGAGCGGGTGATCTTCATAAAAGGGGAGGGGAAGGGAAGAGAAAGGAAATAAAAGATCAGGCTGGATTCAAATTAAAGGCCAGGCGGAATAGCTCTGTCTTACAGGCCTGACAGAAGGAGGTTAAATCCTGCAGGGCCCTGATCTCATGGGACAGAGCATTCCACCAGGTCGGAGCCATCACTGAGAAGGCCCTGGCCCTGGTGGAGGATAGTCTGACTTCCTTGGGGCCCGGGACCTCTAAACTATGGCTATTCATGGACCTTAAGGTCCTCTGTGGGGCATAACAGGAGAGGCGGTCCCATAGATATGAGGCCCCTAAGCTATAAAGGGCTTTAAAGGTCAAGACCAGCACCTTGAACCTGACCCTATACTCCACTCCACCGGGAGCCAGTGCAACTAGATGAGCCATGGGACAGTCTGCCTTCTAGACCAGGGTTAGGCAACATAAGACCCGGGGGCCAGATCTGGCCCGATCACCTTCTAAATCCGGCCTGCGGACGGTCCGGGAATCAGTGTGTTTTTATTTGAGAAGAATGTGTCCTTTTATTTAAATTGCATCTCTGGGTTATTTGTGGGGCATAGGAATTCGTTCATTTTCCCCCCTTCAAAATATAGTCCGGCCCCCCACAAGGTCTGAAGGACAGTAGACCGGCCCCCTGCTGAAAGAGTGTGCTAACCCCTGTTCTAGACAGTCTGAAGACACCTCCCTTTGCCGTTGCATCTTTTATTCTATTGTGATTTCCTCTTCCAGCTGAGCCAGCGCCCAGGTCCCCAAAGTCCCATTTTCTTACCCACCGACGAAGAGTGGATCTGGACCTTAGCCAAGACCTGGGTGCGGAACTCCGAATTCCACATCCACGAGGTGAACACCCACCTGCTCCGTGGACACCTGATGGCAGAAGTCTTTGCGGTGTCAACACTGAGGCAGCTGCCCATGTGTCACCCCCTGTACAAGGTGAGAGAACCCAGAGGGGGTTGAGTTTGAGGCATTTAGCGGCCAGGGATATAGGGGTGCGGGTGGCGCTGTGGGTTAAACCACAGAGCCTAGGACTTGCCGATCAAAAGATCGGCGGTTTGAATCCCCGCGACGGGGTGAGCTCCCGTTGCTCGGTCCCTGCTCCTGCCAACCTAGCAGCTCGAAAGCACGTCAAAGTGCAAGTAGATAAATAGGTACCGCTCCGGCAGGAAGGTAAACGGTGTTTCCGTGCGCTGCTCTGGTTTGCCAGAAGCGGCTTAGTCCTGCTGGCCACATGACCCGGAAGCTGTACGCCGGCTCCCTCGGCCGATAAAGCAAGATGAGCGCCGCAACCCCAGAGTCGGCCACGACTGGACCTAACGGTCAGGGGTCCCTTTACCTTTACGGGGAGGGATGTTTTCAACATCCTCTTTTATCTTTTAAAGGAAACAAACCGTGTCTGGGGGGAAAGGCTGCCTCTCTCAGAGGAGGCAGCGATGCCACCAGCCTGGATGGCTTTGAAAGAAAACTTTGCCCCCTCTTATATATATGAAAAAAGAAATTGTGGGTATCTCGTGAAGCTGAAATTTAGAAGATTGGGGACAAATAAAAAGTCCTTCTTGATGCAATGAATAGTTAAACTGTGGGACTTGTTCCTGCAGGAGGTAGTCAAGGCCAACAATCTAGAAGGCTTTAAAAGAGGACCGGGCTAATTCATGGAGAGGGAAAGGGCCGTTGTCAGGGATTGGACTCGAGAGGGGTGGGGTGGAGGGGCTGCGAAGGAGAGAATTGGGGGAGAGCATGCTATGACTTCAGTTACAAGACCTTTGTCTCTGACATCCCCCCCCCCCATCCTTACACGTTTTTTAGGGACAGGAGGTGGGCAGTGTGGAGGACTCCCTGGTCCTGAATGGGGCAACTGTGCCCCTGAAGGACCAGATGCGCAGCCTGGGAGTCATTTTGGACTCACAGCTGTCCATGGAGGTGCAGGTCAATTCTGTGTCCAGGGCAGCTGTTTATCAGCTCCATCTGGTATGCAGGATGAGACCCTACCTGCCCGCGGACTGTCTTGCCAGAGCGCTGCATGCTCTAGTTATCTCCTGCTTGGACTACTGCAATGCGCTCTACATGGGGCTACCTTTGAAGGTGATCCGGAAACTGCAATTAATCCAGAATGCAGCAGCTAGACCGGTGATTGGGAGAGGCTGCCGAGACCATATAACACCAGTCTTGAAAGACCTACATTGGCTCCCAGTACGTTTCCGAGCACAATTCAAAGCGTTGGTGTTGACCTTTAAAGCTCTAAACAGCCTCAAAGGCCCAGTATACCTGAAGGAGCGTCTCCACCCCCATCATTTTGCCTGGACACTGAGGTCCAGCGCCAATGGCCTTCTAGCAGTTCCCTCATTGCGAGAAGCAAAGCTACAGGGAACCAGGCAGAGGGCCTTCTCGGTGGTGGCGCCCGCCCTGTGGAACGCCCTTCCAGCAAAGCGATAAACAACTACCTGACATTCAGAAGACATCTGAAGGCAGCCCCGTTCAGGGAAGTTTTTAATGTGTGACATTTTAGTCTCTGTGGAAGCCGCCCAGAGTGGCTAGGGGGACCCAGCCAGATGGGCGGGGTACAAATAATAAATTATTATTATTATTATTATTATTATTATTATTACACGTGTTCCCTTTCCACTCCACTCCAGCTCCTGATTCCTCACCTCCGTTATTCCATCCATATCAACGTGCTGGCCAGAACCTACCTTATCAGCCAAGGAGGTACCTTTGACAAGGTAAGTGGGAGACTCCTGGGGCACCCTTGGAGGAATGCTTGGTGACCCTACCGTGGAATGCCTTCCGCGCTGAGCCAGCTCTTCAGGCCCCAGGACACACGGTGATCTCTGTTCTTCCACATCCTACCCATTCGACCGCAGGGTGATTCACAGCTGACTTGGGGAGTCTTTTCTGGGGGTTCCTCTCTGTTTTGCAGAGCTCTGAGGGCAGTTTTCTGTTCTGGAAGCGCCCTGCTTTTGAAGGCTGCCCAGTTTGGTTTAAGGATGCAGAACCCAAAGGAGGAGATTCAATGGGGAGATTTGAAGTTTCCTCCCAAGGGAGTGAGTGGGTTGAGCCATAGGCCTCCCTGCCAGATTTATATGCATTGGGGATAGATCCCAGGTTAGTCTTTCTCAGAAGCCGATAGGTATATCTAGCTTAAGCCTGTTCGTTTCAGTGGATGTGGCTCTGAGTACAAGTTAACAGGGTACAACCCAATTTAGTAAAAGGTAAAGGGACCCCCGACCATTAGGTCCAGTCGTGACCGACTGTGGGGTTGCGGCGTTCATCTCGCTTTATTGGCCAAGGGAGCCGGCATACAGCTTCCGGGTCATGTGGCCAGCGAACCAGAGGAGCGCACGGAAACGGCGTTTACCTTCCCGCTGGAGTGGTACCTATTTATCTACTTGCACTTTGACGTGCTTTTGAACTGCTAGGTGGGCAGGAGCAGGGACCGAGCAACGGGAGCTCACCCCGTCGCGGGGATTCGAACCGCCGACCTTCTGATCGGCAAGTCCTAGGCTCTGTGGTTTAACCCACAGCGCCACCCGCGTCCCACAACCCAATTTAAATTATAGCAATTCTTTCCTCTCTCTTTTTTGCAAAGTAGTTTTTATTTGGTTTTTTTAAAAATATAAATTTATAACAAAATCAATTAAAAATCTGTATAAAGAGATTACTCTGAATCTCACGACTACCCCCCCCACCCCCTCCATGGGTCCTAATATCAATCAGTCCATAATATACATTTTTTTATCCATCTAAATTGTCCATAGTTTTTGCTACATTTGTTGTTGTTGTTTAGTCGTATCCGACCATTTGTGACCCCATGGACCAGAGTACGCCAGGCACTCCTGTCTTCCACTGCCTCCCGCAGTTAAAAATCCGCAGTTAAAATCCTCCTAATGTTTTCATCTGTTTGCAATGGTCTCCTGAATAAATTATTTTAAAATTCCCATTCTTTTTTAAAGTTCTTGTCCTCTTGGTTCGTGAGATTCCCAGTTAATTTTGCCATTTCAGCATAATCCATCTACTTGGTTTGCCATTCTTGGTCAAGATTGTTTCTTCCTTCCATCTCTGGGCAAATAACATCCGTGCGGCTGTTGTCGCGTACATGAACAGTCTTTTCTGGTCCTATGGGATCTCGGTACCTATAATTCCTAATAAGAAAGCTTTTGGTGTTTTTTTTTAAGCAAATGTTATTTTAAACAATTTTTTCATTTCATTATATACCATCTCCCAGAAAGTTTTTGTTACCTGACACTTCCACCACATATGACCAAAGGTACCTAAATTATAGCAATTGTTTCCAAGTCTATACATATAGATCAGCACTGGCAAGTGTTAGATTATACACGGGGCTACCTCTGAAGATAGTTTGGAAACTTCAGCTGGGGCAGAATTCAATGTGCCTCATTTGGGAGTGTGCTGAGTGGTCTCTCCCCCCACCCGTTTTCCGCCGCAGGCCATAGCAACCGGGCGCCGAGGGTTAGCTGTGCTTCTTAAAAAGTGCCTGGACAACCTGACCTACACGGATCTGTGCCTCCCTGAGGACATTGAGGCCCGAGGAGTCGGCTCGCTTGCTGATTACTACTACAGGGACGACGGGCTGAAGATATGGGATGCCATCGAGAGGTAAGAGAAACAGGATTCGCTGGGTGCTTTCAGCGGAATGGCTGGAGTCTTCTTCATACATCAGCCCAATGGCCACCTGCCTCTGCACGCCTGATCTCAAACTCTGCTCCCAGTTTCCAGAGTGGTTTGCCGCCATGTATGGGGTGGGGAGAGCTGCTACTCAAGAGCAAGGCATCAAAGCCCATGTAGTGCACAGACACAGACATGAATCCTGGGGATTCCCACCAAGACCATGTAACACCTGTCCTGAAAGACCTACACTGGCTCCCAGGACATTTCCGAGCACAATTCAAAGTATTGTTGCTGACTTTTAAAACCCTAAACGGCCTTGAGGTCCAGCTCCGAGGGCCTTCTGGTGGTTCCCTCCCTGTGAGAAGTGAGGTTACAGGGAACCAGGCAGAGGGCCTTCTCGGTAGTGGCACCCAATCTGTAGAACGCCCTCCCATCAGACGTCAAGGAAATAAACAACGACCTGACTTTTAGAAGACATCTGAAGGCAGCCCCATTTAGGGAAGTTTTTAATGTTTGATGTTTTATCGTGTTTTTAATATTCTGTTGGGAGCCACCCAGAGTGGCTGGGGAAACCCAGCCAGATGGGTGGGATATAAATAAATTGTTGTTGTTGTTTGTTGTTGTTATAGTTTATGCCTCACAGAGCTACTATTCCGCACACAGTCTGCCTGGGGAGCCGGCCTAACTTCTCATTTTCCCCGCAGCTTTGTCTCTGGCATCGTGGAACTGTACTACAAAAGCAACTTGTCTGTCCAGAGAGATTACGAGCTTCAGGCCTGGATCTGCGACATCTTCACAAAGGGCTTTCTGTCCAAGCGGTCGTCAGGTACTCCGCCAAACCCATTTCCTGCTGCTTCTGTTCTGCCCGCTGTTTTCCTTCCTTCAGGACTTGTTTAGAGAGCCCGTCACACTTGGGGAAGGCTATAAAAAGTATCCGCTTTCCCTCAGGCCCCTTAACTTGGCGGAGGAGCGCAAAACATAACTCTGCCGCACGGCTAACAATGCCTCTGGTGTGCAATCAGCTGCGATGCACCATTTCATGGAATCACAGAATTGTTGAGTTGGAAGGGACACCCAGAGTCATCTAGTCCAACCCGCAGGAATGTGCATTTAGCACGCACACCTGTTTTATTATGCTCTTCAGCCACGTCTGAGCCCCAACGCAAGTCACAGTGTGAAAACGCACAAAGGAAGCTGCAGTTAGATTGGGGGTACTTGAAGGGTGTTGCAATTAAAAAATTAAGGTCTTATATATAATAAATGTTCATAAATGTACCAAGCAAACACGTACATAAATATATAAACCACATGTCTGAAGCAGCACAGGAAAACAGCCCTGGAACCATTTTGACTCCCAAACTGACCAAATGATTTCTCTACAAGGTCAAGGAAAATGGGAAAACCTCCCCATTGTCTTTTCCTTCACAAATCCTGTCTTAAGGGTATGTCTGTGTATGAATAGGGTGAGCCTATTCTGACCTGGCTCAGGAACTAAGTATTTATCATTACAAAATACTAGCCAGGCTCCCCAGGGTATCCAATCAAGTAAGCATTAACAGGTAACTTGCCAGACAGGAGGTAAACAACGCGCTCAGATTTCTGTTGTAGACCGCCCTTCGTGTGATGTAGGTATGATGTGTCTGGGGCTGGTCTTGGACTCCAGGGCTGGCAATTTAAAATGTCTATATAAGGGCAGGCACACCTTGGTTCGGGTTCCTCCTCCTTTTCTGCGTGTGAGGGAAGCACCCTGTTGCAACAGATCAATAAAGATCAGGCTTACTGCTTTGCTCCTCAATATTCTCTGGTTGGCCTCAGTTATTTTCTCCGACTGATGGAGAACCTGCAAAGGACTCTATAAGGGCTCTTGTGTGTCCCATAAGGGAATAAGGGCAGATTTTTGTTTATTACAGTGTGTAACAGCAGAGTCTCTAGACCCCTGGCAGTTAAAGCTGTAGATCAGGTTCCTAGGCCCTTTCCTCCAGTTCATGGGGGGCAGAAGGAGAAGCTGAGGGACTTGGAGTGACGAGATTTTTGTTTGGGGGCGGGCAGCCAAATGTTTTGTTGTTTTTAAAGGAAACCAGAGTTGTTGAGCTTTCCCTCTTGGATGGAAGCCAGGGAGTCCAACACTAGATGGCGCCAGAGCCAACAGCAGGCGGATTCTAGTTTTGTCTCTGTCCTTTTCCCTACTGAAGTTCTGTAACGCCAACAGCGCTGGAGCTATTTTGAAATAGCATTGTCTTTGTTTTTTCTTTTTCTTTATTTAGGTACATAATTTGATATATAAACTTTGTATACATGTTGGAAATTATACCATAATATGCCCTGTAATGTAATATGATAGTGTATACATATGTGACATAAGAACATTAATAAAAAAAGAAAAAAATGGGGCCCAAGATGTGTGGTTGGGTTAAATCCCAGGCTGGTGGGTTTGGGCAAAAGATGGCTTGGACTCGCTAGCTCTCACGGTCGCCTTCCAACGCTACAGCTCTATGATTCTCTGTTTGGTTGAAGATACCTGCTGTAAAGGACTTGTCCTCTCGCTTCCCTCCAGGCATCCCTTCCTCCATCCGCTCTGTTCCGGAACTCATCAAGTTTCTGACCATGGCGATCTTCACCTGCTCAGCCCACCACGCAGCCGTAAACACTGGGCAGGTAAGTGAATCTGCTTTTCTTCCTTGGCTGAGCAGGGAATATCTGTGTCAGGAATGTCTGAAGGCGCTGATTCCCATTCTGAAACACTCTCGTCTCTTTTTTTGGTTTCACAAGTTCATTCACACAAATAAAACTCTTAGAAATATTAGAATTGAACACGAGATTCTTCCGAAACTTTGGACTTCCATCTGCGGGTTCTTTAAATAACTTTGTTGTTTAGTCGTGTCCGCCTCTTCGTGACCCCCTGGTTTGGTCAAACTCATGCTGGTAGCTTCGAGAACACTGTCCCACCATCTTGTCCTCTGTTGTCCCCTTCTCCTTGTGCCCTCCATCTTTCCCAACATCAGGGTCTTTTCCAGGGAGTCTTCTCATGAGGTGGCCAAAGTCTTGGAGCCTCAGCTTCAGGATCTGTCCTTCCAGTGAGCACTCAGGGCTGATTTCCTTCAGAATGGAGAGGTTTGATCTTCTTGCAGTCCATGGGACTCTCCAGAGTCTCCTCCAGCACCAGAACTCAAAAGCATCCATTCTTCGGCGATCAGCCTTCTTTATGGTCCAGCTCTCACTTCCATACATCACTACTGGGAAAACCATAGCTTGAACTATACGGACCTTTGTTGGCAAAGTTAAATAACTTTATCAACTACATATTATAAGTTGATCCAAATTACAACCCTCCGTTCTATCCAAAGTCTTTGTGTGATTGCAAGAGTTATTTAAAGCCCGCCAGAGAGTTCAAGTGTTTAGTCTTCTTTTAAGTACATTCTATGTTTGCCCCATTCTCTACTGAAGTTCTATCTTCCTGATTTCTGATTTTCCCAGTCAGTCTTGCCATCTCTGCATTGTCCAATGATTTCATCTGCCAGTCCTCCTTCGTAGTCTTCTCATCTTTCCAGCTCCGAAATGTGCTTGTCACAGCGGTGCTTCTGTTCCACTGCCATTCGACTTTTGCAAAATGCAAAAAAACAACCCAATGCAATTTTCTGGCTGCCTGCCCAAAAAGATCCTTTCTGATCTTTGGAGATAGTAAAACGAAACAACAACCGAAAGGAGGAGTGTTATGTTCTTCTGCTTTTAAATCAATAGATATGCGCTGAGATTGCAGACTCTGTTTAACTTTCTTCTGTCCTCCCCTGGGCTGCAGTTTGAAATGGGTGCCTTCATGCCCAACTTGCCATCGTCCATGAGGAAACCTCCGCCGGACGTTAAAGCCCCAGTGACGCTGAAGGAGTACCTGGACACCATCCCCGAGATGAACACCACCAGCCAAGTCCTCGCCGTCATCTGGGTCTTGCGGAACGAGAATTTTGACATGGTAAGAATGTCCAGAATGCGGCAGCCAGACTAGTGACTGGGAGTGCCCACCGGGACCACATAACACCGGTCCTGAGAGATCTGCATTGGCTTCCAGTACGTTTCCGAGCACAATTCAAAGTGTTGGTGCTGACCTTGAAAGCCCTGAACGGCCTTGGTCCTGTAGACCTGAAGGAGCGTCTCCACCCCCATCGTTCTGCCCGGACGCTGAGGTCCAGCTCCGAGGGCCTTCTGGCGGTTCCCTCATTGCGAGAAGCCAAGTTACAGGGAAGCAGGCAGAGGGCCTTCTCAGTAGTGGCGCCCGCCCTGTGGAACGCCCTCCCATCAGATGTGAAGGAATTAAGCAGCTATCTTCTTTTTAAAAGACATCTGAAGGCAGCCCTGTTCAGGGAAGTTTTTAATGTGTGACATTTTAGTGTATTTTTTGTCTCTGTGGAAGCCGCCCAGAGTGGCTGGGGAAACCCAGCCAGATGGGCAGGGTACAAATAATAAATTATTATTAGTAGTAGTAGTAGTAGTAAGTTGACAGCTATGTCTCAGCCTAAGCCACCAGGTCAGCAATAAATCACATGGCACCAGTGAAGTGAGCTCACTTGACTCAAAGCTCAGGAGACCAGGCCTAGTGAGCACAGCAACTCTTTGCCCCAATGAGGCAGTTGTAAGGACTGAAGGTCTGCTCCTTCCCACAGCTCCCTAAGTCCCAAGAAACCTGAGACCGCTTCCCTTTGTCTGTCTCTGCTCCACCCTCTTCACACACACCCTTTTATTTTGACAAAGTAATAATCATAAATAAATAAGAATAAAAATATGCGCATCCCGCCACTGTGACCATTGTAATTATCCAACCTCCCAAAATTTCAACACCTCTTGCGATGGTTTGACCCCTTTCCATTTTAACAGTACAAATTCTGCAAAAATAATAATAATAATAATAATAATAATAATAATAATAATAATAATAATAATTTATTTACACCCTGCCCATCTGGCTGGGTTTCCCCAGCCACTCTGGGCGGCTTCCAACCGAATATTAAAAACAATACAGCATCAGACGTTAAAAACCTCCCTAAACAGGGCCGCCTTCAGTTGTCTTTTAGAAGTAAAATAGTTGTTTACCTTCCATGTCTCCTCAAAATCATTTCTCCTGCATATTGATCATGAATAGCTATATCCCACACCTCTTTATACTGTTCATTCAACGTTCGTTCCCTACTAAAAAATCTACAACACTTAAAATATAAATCCGGGGACATTAAATGAAATCCGGGGACGGATTTTGTCCGGGGACAGATTTGTATATCCAGGGACCGTCCCCGGGAAACGGGGACGTCCGGTGTTGTTGTTGTGTAGTCGTTTAGTCATGTCCGACTCTTCGTGACCCCCTGGACCAGAGCACACCAGGCCCTCCTGTCTTCCACTTCCTCCCGCAGTTTGGTCAAACTCATGCTGGTAGCTTCGAGAACACTGTCCCACCATCTCGTCCTCCGTCATCCCCTTCTCCTTGTGCCCTCCATCTTGCCCAACATCAGGGTCTTTTCCAGGGAGTCTTCTCGTGAGGTGGCCAAAGTATTGGAGCCTCAGCTTCACGATCTGTCCTGGACGTCTGGTAATAAACTAAAATGACCCTGCATCTCTTTCTCTGTTCCTGTTTGCAGAGACCTCTGGGGCAATACGACGACGAGCACTTTGTCGAGGAGGAACCGAAGCAGCTCATAACGGCTTTTCAAGAGCGCCTGGCGCACATTTCCGAAGAAATCAAGAGCAGGAACAAGTCGATGAAGTTTCCGTACACCTACCTCTGCCCAGACAACATCGAGAACAGCACGTGTATATAGAAGCCGGGTTTTGCAGCGCAGCGTGTGCTTCCAGACCACACTGACTCTGCTGCGGTGCAGCCTTCCTCAACCCGGCGCCCTCCGGGTGCTCGATACTACAACTCCCACCAGCCCCCAAGTCCAAAACGTCCGGAGGGCGCCCGGTTGGGGTAAGGCTGCTTTTGAGTTTATGGAGAAACAAAAGCGCAGCCCCCCATCGCTAGAGATTTCTTTGAGTGCGATTGTAAACACAGGGCAGGACCTCTGCAGCAGGCAGGCTCAGGCTGGCAGCATGCAACTTGAAGATTCACAGAACCCTTTAAAAAAAAGATCCACAAAATATAAAGTGCCTGTTCTGATTGGGGCGCCATCCTCCCTGGAGGAGCAGGGGTGCAGTTTGGGGCTGCTCCTTAGAATCACAGAATTGTAGGCAGATGACCTTTGGGAATCTCTTCCAATTCTATGATTCTGTGCAGGACGTATCAGTTTAATCTCTGGCGTCTGACTGCTGCCAGCCAGTGTAGGCAGAAGTGATCTAGGTGGACCAACGGTCCGGCTCTGCAGAAGGCAGCTTCCTATGTTCTCGTGCAAGCTCAAGTCTGGACTACTGTAATGCGCTCTGCATGGGGCTGCCCTTTAAGACTAGTCTGGAAATTGCAGCGGCTGCGCTCTTCCTTGCGGAGGCGAGCCCAGCTGAAGCTTCTCCTGCACGTTACATTTCCTGTATCATTTCATACCCTTCCTTTCCCTCGTGCCGTAAAGGGATCAGGGGTTTGGAGAGGGAAGAACCACTTGCAGACAGCCAGGTTGCCGCTTGGCAGCGTGATTCGAACGCAGAGCTGTGTTTTCTTTCCATGTGGCAGTGGGGGGTGGTGGTTAGAGATGTTTAGACAAAAATGCATGGGGAGGTCATGAAAACACACACACACCAAAAAAAACAGCAACCCAAACCCATTTCAGGCTGTGAAGGGAAAGTATGTCAATCCAGATAGCTTTGCACCTTAGCGGATTTTTCAAACAAAAACTCAATTTTCAAGCGTACGTAGTTTAAACCCGTTGCGGGCTTTGTGTCCCTTTGATTCCAGTAAGACTTCAAAATATTATTATTTTTATTTGTTAAATATGTATATTGCCCTTCATCTGAAGACCACGGGGCAGTTCACAACATAAAAATGCAAAATGCAAAAACAAAACAAAACAATAACTCCCCACCCAGTAAGAGCTTGTGGATGCTGGATTGCGAATCAACTGCTTTCAGGTCAAGACAGAAAACACTTCTTTAAAAAAATCATTGCATTTTTGAAAATGACAGAGAAAGAATAAATTAAAAATTACACCTGAATACACAAAAAGAAAAGAAGAAAAGCAAATAAAAAATTTTAAAAATACAATAATAAAGAGAAGGAAAAGAATTAATGACGTACACAAAATTGTTCAAAGGATACAATCCGTAATTTGAATATTCTACACAAAAGGCTCCCATAAAGAAATGACATTTATATTTCTTTTCTTCCCTTACAATCACTTGCTTCTGTTCCAGTAAACTTGTTTGAATCCCTGTTATGTTAGTTGACTTCCCTCTATCTCTCTGCGGCTTTGACACTTCTCCTTGGTTACCAACAATCTGCATTTCTTTATTCAAATTGATTTCCCCCCATTATATCTGTGAAATTAACCTAAGCACAACCAAGCATTATTTTTGGGACCATATTTAGTCAGGTAGTTTTTGAAGCAAGCCCATTCCATTTTTTTACCTTGTCGCCTGGGTGATGCTGTTTTTAAGCCTCTAGAAGGCATTTCTGCCACCAGCCGGCCAACTGTTGGTTGCTAGGGCAGCCTGTGTGTGTGTGTGTGTGTGTGTGAAGCCCTGCAGAAGTCTGGCTGGACCTGATGGGAGCTGGAGTCCACGAACCTCAGCAAGTGTACACTAGCACCGTATCTTAACACACATTCAACTGACATGATTTCAACCTGTGCATGGTTCAAATCCCACATGTTAAATGCAAGCAAGGCAGAGAACTCAAGAGCTCTTTCTGTGTCAGGAAAACTCCATGCAGTTCTTTTTAGGTAAAGGTAAAGGGAGCCCTGACCATTAGGTCCAGTCGTGGCCGACTCTGGGGTTGCGGCACTCATCTTGCTATACTGGCCGAGGGAGCCGGCGTCCAGCTTCCGGGTCATGTGGCCAGCAGGACTAAGCCGCTTCTGGTGAACCAGAGCAGCGCACGGAAATGCCGTATACCTTCCCGCTGGAGTGGTACCTATTTATCTACTTGCACTTTGACGTGCTTTCGAACTGCTAGGTTGGCAGGAGCAGGGACCGAGCAACGGGAGCTCACCCTGTCGCTGGGATTCGAACCGCCGACCTTCTGATCGGCAAGTCCTAGGCTCTGTGGTTTAACCCACAGCGCCACCCGCGTCCCTACAGTTCTTTCTAATAAGTACCATAATAATGATGATTATTTGTCAGCAGTTTGCAGAAATCAATTCTCTCTAAATGTGGTGACTTGAATTTACGAGTCCGGCGTCAGTGCCATCCAGCAGAAGGGAGCGCTTTGGAGACTCTCTGCAGCTGCCCCCTGGGCTCGCTCGTCAACACTTCTGCTAATCAAGATGATTCTCTTCCTTAATTTATAACTAGTATCTTGTAAACTTTGGCTCGAACTTGTGTTTGGCACTGCCTAGCAAAGTGCCGTATTTTCCGCTCTATAGGATGCACCGGACCATAGGAGGGGGAGAACAGGGGGGAAAACATACTCCCCCTCTCTGCTCAGCGCCCCTTCAGCGAAGCGGCAGGAGCCCCTTCCATTTCTCCTCCTGCTTCGCCGAAGGGGGGCTGCGCAGAGAGGGAAAACTGTGCAGCGCCTCTCCAGCGAAGCGAAGCCTGGAGAGCAAGAGGGATCGGTGTGCACCGACCCCTCTCGCTCTCCAGGCTTCAGGCGGCTATCCGCAAGCCTTCGGAGCGCGGCGGGAATTCGTGCTGCGCTCCGAAGGCTTGCGGATAGCTGCCTGAAGCCCCCGGAGCGCAGCCTTTGAAGCCTCCGCAGAGCAGCCATCCCCAAGGTAGAACAGCGAGACGGAGCGCTGCGCAGCACTCCGTCTCCCTGTTCTGGCTTTGGGCTTAGCCGCGCAGCCTGCATTCGCTCTATAGGATGCACACAGATTTCCCCTTAATTTTTGGAGGGGGAAAAGTGCGTCCTATGGAGCGAAAAATACGGTACTGAGCCCAGCCCAGCTTCATGCAGCCTCACTGTTTAGGGGAGTTAGAACAATAAAACAATGAGATACAACAATAAATGAAAACGACAAAACGAAGCACTAAAAGGAGTTTAGAAATAAAATGAAAGAGAGGATGGAAACAAATGCTAAGGGTTGGTTATAGAGCAGAAACCTGCCTTAGAGTTGGCCTTAGAGCTCAAAACCCAGCTTCAGGCATTCAGCAGCCATCTCCCCCCCCCCCCAACCCCATGCAGAAAGAGCTTTTCAGCTCTCTTCCTTGCTTGAGGGGGCAGGCGAGACCCACTCTGCATCCCGACAACAGAAAGCGAAGGATGCTCGGGGGTTGGGGGGAGCAGTCCAAATAGACATGCCGTATTTTTCGCTCTATAGGACGCACCAGACCATAAGACGCACCTAGTTTTTGGAGGAGGAAAACAGGAAAAAATTAATCTGAATTCCAGAAGCCAGAACAGCTAGAGGGACCACTGCTTTCGCTGTGCAGCGATCCCTCTTGCTGTTCTGGCTTCTGCGAAAGCAACGCAAAGCCTCTTCAGGGCAGGGGGAACGTTCTTCCCACTGACCTGAGCACGGCTATCCCAGAAGCCAGAACAGCAAGAGGGATCGCTGCGCAGAGAAAACAACAACCCCTCTTGCTGTTCTGGCTTCTGGGATAGCTGCGCAGCCTGCATTCGCTCCATAAGATGCACACACATTTCCCCTTACCTTTTAGGAGGGAAAAAGTGTGTCTTATAGAGCGAAAAATACGGTGTTTTTGCATCTGTGGGGCCCTGGGAACCAAACCCCTGAGTCAGATGCGATTGTACTGTGCAAGAAGCCATGTTGAGAGTGTTTGTGTGTGATTTATTCCGGATGTGCTCAGAGATTGCAGCCCGAACCCTCGCCGTGCCCCAGCCCTGAACTGTCGCCGATGGTCTTCTGCCAGAAATGTGATTAATGCTTGCGCTTTCCCTTTTTTCTCCGTTTCCCGGCATGCGAAACTCTGCTACCGTAATTCTCTCGAGGCCTTTGCATCAGCCTAACCTCGTTCCCCTAGCCTACTGTTTACCAAGTAATGTCGGAGGTTAAAATACACTGGGGTTTTTTGCCGCTGCCCATTTTCTACCGGTGTCTGTCCTATCGACTTTCTGATTAGCAAAACAATGGAAATGGAAGGTATAAAGTCTCAGGGCCTATCTAGCTCTTGTTTCCGTGGCTGACGAAAAGACAGGAGCGCAGGAAAGCAGCTGGGACAGAGTCGGATCCTTCGTCGGTCTAGTTCAGAAACGTTGGCACACAACCTTAAAGCTCCTCCACCTATATATTGAGCATTCATCCTGATTTGATCACACAAAGTTTACGCAGAGGTTAGATTAAATCCTGTCTTTCCTGAGCACTTATCCTGATTTGTTTTGCAGGGAGGCTGGAAGCCAACAATTTTATTGTGGGGTCCTTTAAATAAAATAAAATAAAAATACATCTTCCTGTTAAACATTCTGCACTTTGCAGTACATTTGTTCATCATTTTCCAAACCACAAAAAGTTCATTTTTTTAAAAAACATTTTTGACCCAGTTCCATTTCACAAACCTACATTTCCCAGAATGCACTGGGGAGGTTCGTTCGTCAAAGGAAGTATTGGTTTGGCGTCACCGAAAAGGAACTAATTCTGGCCTGCATTTGTCCCTTTGCAAGCAAACGAGCTACAGTGGTACCTCAGGTTACATACGCTTCAAGTTACACACTCCGCTAACCCAGAAATAGTGCTTCAGGTTAAGAACTTTGCTTCAGGATGAGAACAGAATTCGTGCTCCGGCGGCACGGCAGCAGCAGGAGGCCCCATTAGCTAAAGTGGTGCTTCAGGTTAAGAAGAGTTTCAGGTTAAGAACGGACCTCCGGAACAAATTAAGTACTTAACCCGAGGTACCACTGTAGTTTGGTTCATCTTCCGTTCCCAGTTCAAGACACGTTTGTCCAAATGATCGTGGGAAAAGAAAATTCAGCATTCAGAATGCTACAAAGATATCTCTCCAGAGAAATCCATTTCATTGCACATTGATGATTATTTGTGCTCATGGTGCTAAAGGAGTGGCCATAGACTCATAGAACTGTAAAAAAAAAAAAAAGTAAAGGCAAAGGACCCCTGACGATTAAGTCCAGTCACGAACGACTCTGAGGTTGCGGCGTTCATCTCGCTTTCCTGGCCGAGGGAACCGGTGCTTGTCCGTAGACAGTTTTTCCAGGTCATGTGGCCAGCATGACTAAGCCGCTTCTGGCAAAACCATAGCAGCACATGGAAACACCGTTTACCTTCCCGCCGGAGCAGTACTTATTTATCTACTTGCACTGGTGTGCTTTCAAACTGCTAGGTTGGCAGGAGCAGGGACCGAGCAACGGTCAGGGATTTGAACTGCCAACCTTCCAATCGGCAAGCCCTAGGCTCTGTGGTTTAGACCGCAGCGCCACCTGCACCCCATAGAAGTGTAGAGAAGGACAAAAAAATCCCTGCACCCAGTGCTTTTTTTCTTAAGCATTTTTACTCAGAACTAATTCTCTCTGAGTTCAGTCGGATTTTTTGGTATGCTCTCGATCATTCTCACAGTTTCCATTATTATTATTATTATTATTATTATTATTATTAATAATAATAATTTCCAACCTTTCCCCCCTGACAGGGACTCAGGGCTGCTTACAGCTAAAACTTTATTTCATTCTATTTATCTGTGGAAGGTTTTTGCACGCGATCCCTTCCCTCACACATTTCCCCCTTACAACATTCCTGCGAGGTAGGGTTAGGCTGAGAGGTTGCACTTAGCTCAAGGTGACGGACGCGTGCAGCGAGATCAAACGGGAGAAGCCTAAAGTCCCCGTTTTCATCAGAGAAATGTTGGAGGCCACAAGCACCCCTTCTCCCCTCTCCCAGGAGTAGAAAGTGGGTATCCGCTTAAGAAATTGGCGAGTTCCCGAGGCAAAAGCCATTCAGAAGACATTTGTTTGGGACAACAAGGAGCTCTTGAGTATTGCAGAATGAGCGCTCCCTTGCCAGGTAACTTATTCTGCCAAAGTCTTCCTAGGAATCTGGTGGCTTTGTGTACATTTGATCAGATCTACCCGCCACCCCACCCTTCTTGGGAACATATCAAGCTGTCGGAGGGCCCAGTTCCAGGCCATTTACATACTGTAAGCTCCTTCACCAGCAGAAGAAGCAGGAAGAGATAAAATCAGTCATAAACTACCTGTTTCCCATCCCTTATCTCCCCATAAAATTCATTCCAGCCACAACAACAGCAGAGAGAGTTAACGAGCTTTCCCAACCACCCCGTTTATTGTGCATTGATAATAAGCTGTGCTCGCGATAGTATTATCAGGGCAGGTGCACAGATACCTTCTTTCAATACAGCTGGTGCCTGCTGAAAATTCTCTATGCCATGAACGCTCCAATTCAGGGTTTTTTGGTCCCTTCTGGGTGTCAGTAATGCAGTAACTTCAAGAAAACATCACAAAAGCTGGCTCTTAACCAGAAGATTGGTGGTTTGAACCCATCAGGGATAGCTGCATGCAGGATTCTACGATTCTGATATGCAGAAAGTCGAGAATAAATCAGCCATCATTCAAAATACAGTGGTCCTTATGGTTAAAGCTATGGTTTTCCCAGTAGTGATGTATGGAAGTGAGAGCTGGACCATAAAGAAGGCTGATCGCCGAAGAATGGATGCTTTTGAATTATGCTGTTGGAGGAGAGTCCCATGGACTGCAAGAAGATCAAACCTATCCATTCTGAAGGAAATCAGCCCTGAGTGCTCACTGGAAGGACAGATCGTGAAGCTGAGGCTCCAAGACTTTGGCCACCTCAAGAGAAGAGAAGATTCCCTGGGAAAGACCCTGATGTTGGGAAAGATGGAGGGCACAAGGAGAAGGGGACGGCAGAGGATGAGATGGTTGAATAGTGTTCTCGAAGCTACCAGCATGAGTTTGACCAAACTGCGGGAGGCAGTGGAAGACAGGAGTGCCTGGCGTGCTCTGGTCCATGGGGTCACAAAGAGTCGGACACGACTAAACAACTAAACAACAACAACAACCTTGGTTCTCGAACTTAATCTGTTCCGGGAGTCTGTTCGACTCCTGAAACTGTTCGAAAACCAAAGCACAGCTTCCAATTGGCGGCGGCAGGTTCCTGCACTCAAGCGTTGGACGTTCATCTTCCGAAAAACATTCACAAACCGGACACTCACTTCTGTGTTTGCGGCGTTCGGGAGCCAAGCCATTTCAGTACCAAGGTACCATTGTACTGTGAGACCGAGGAAAATACGACAAAACGTTTTCTAAAACGGCAAGTGCAGAGGTTCCCAGGATTCTTTGTGGGAAGCCAGGACCGTTTAAAGCGCTGCAATACTGCTCTGAATGTATAGGGCAGGTTTTAACCATCTAGCGGCCGTATCCTGAGCTGGGGGCAGCTTCTGAGACGTCTCCAAGGGCAGCCCCAAGTTGACGGCATTGCAGTAATCCGGAGGGAAAGGGAGGAAGGTTCAGAGCGGCAGGTGCTGCCGTCAATCTGTTTGCCAAAGGTGGCTTATCTGGAAGAGTGCAACTCCTTTCCAGAACCGGACAAGGATCAACATCCCAGGCGGATGATCAAAAGGCACACTGACGGCACCTTGGTCTGGTTTATTGACAGCAACCCCTGAAATGGCCTCACGCTTCAGTTCAACACATTTTTAATACAGTGGTACCTCGGGTTAAGTACTTAATTCGTTCTGGAGGTCCGTTCTTAACCTGAAACTGTTCTTAACCTGAAGCACCACTTTAGCTAGTGGGGCCTCCTGCTGCCGCTGCGCCACCGGAGCACGATTTCTGTTCTCATCCTGAAGCAAAGTTATTAACTTGAGGGTTAGCGGAGTCTGTAACCTGAAGCATATGTAACCTGAAGTGTATGTAACCTGAGGTACCACTGTACTTAAAAAAAATGAGCCTTGCAGTGTTTGGGGTCCCTTACGCCGTTTCTGCTGAGGGGGTGCGGGCTGGACGTCTGCCCCCCCAAGCCCTCGCCTGGCGTCCCCGCTGCACTCGGTGCCTTTCGTGAGAAAACACAGCTTTCACGAAAATAAACTTTCCCAAGAAAGCTTTCTTCCGCCGCAAGCCTGGAGGGAAGTGAAACAGGGTGACAGGACGTTTGTCTCCTGCCCCTCCCCCCCCCAATGTCACAGAGACAGGGCCCACGAGTCACCAGGACGGACTTGCAGCTGGTCCCATTTGTGGTTGTTTCCTGGTTCACTGCCCTTGCCCTTGTCGTCGTCCCCCTTTTGGGGAAGTCTTAGAGTGCCTTTTTACAAATCCTATCCCTGCTTGCATGCCACATTAATTTCCGGTGTGATTTCTCGAGGAGTGGCCTTGTTAATTTCATCATCATCAATCTTTATTATGGTCCAGAGACCAACAAATCATTACAAATCAATACACAATTCAGACAGCCTGCCTCCAGGTTAAACAAGCATTTTGTTCAGAATATAGGGATCATTTGTTCTTGCAACCACCAATAAAAACTTTGCCGCTGCTAATGTTCTAGCGTTTGTCCGGTCTTCCAATAGGAACCTGACATAGTGAGCCTCTGATTTTCCCGGGAAAGATACCAGCAAGGGTAGTGTCAGTTCAGCTCTGGCTTGCTCATATTTTGCACAATGCAACAAAATATGTTTTATAGAACTGATGTCTTGAGCACACGAGCAAAGTCTGTCCTGGCAGGGAACTCCTCTCAACCTGCCATCCAACACTGCAGAAGGAAAGACGTTTAGTCTGGCTTTGGTGAAAAGCCTTCGATAGTTTGGTACTGTCAGGTTTTTAATGTAAGATGTTAACTTAAAGACATATCCATATTGTACTCCTACTGCCAGCGGACTACAGACTGCGTGTGATCGAGATTGCAAGTCACTGTGTCCATTATCCCATAATCTTTGCTTTAACATCTTTTGGGCGCCTTCATAACCCAGGTAATACGGTTGGGGGGGGGGTGACAGACCAATGGAGGTGGCTTTTTTAGCCATGGTTTTCTGTTAATCTCTTGCAGCAAAACCAGCGAGGGTTTTTGTTGTTAACCTTTGGAACTCTCTCCCGCAGGAGGCAGAGACGGCCACAAACCTAGGCAGCTTTGGAAGAGGAATGGGCAAATTAATGGAGGAGAAGGCTTTTGATGTCAGGAGTGCGTGCCAGCGGCCGCTCAGCAAGAACTCACACAACATTAGTTAACTCTCTTCGTTCAACAAACCAAAACAGCTCAAAAGTCCAGGCCTGGCGAGCACAGCAACTCTTCTCAGTCGATCTTGCTGTTATGTACTGAAGTTCTCACCCTGGGCCAGCAGGGGGATAGATAGTTTTCACTCAGGTCCACATATACAAATAAGGAATTGAAGGTGACGTTCAGTGATTGGATAGTTACAGAAAGTTGTTACTGTTGCTTTGTAGTTGAGCTCCATATAAGCAGGTTGGCTGAACCCTTCAGTTCAGTTCTGTTCTGGCCTGTGAATAAACAAGAGCTGTTTGAAGAATTGCTATGTCATCTGATATGTTCACCCACAACTTAAGACTTGCCCCAATGAGACAATTGCAAATACTGAAAGCCCCTGTCCTTCCCACAGCTCTGAAACTCTACTCCTCTCCCAGATCGTTGCGAAGCAAGCTGAGACTACATTGTTGTGCCTGCCTTTGCTCCTCCCTCTTCATACCTCTTCTGGTTCTGGGAGACCAGGAAGGAGGGGAGCTAGTCACAGCAGGAGGGGGAGACCCCCTGGCTTCTTCGCCAGCCTGCCTCACCTCTGCCTCTTAGCTCCCATCCTCTTCAGCCTCTCATCCAGTCTCCTCTTCTGCCTCTCATTCTGTTGTGTTTTTTTTTAAAAAAAATATTAAGTTTTTCACAATTATAGCACCTATCAGAACATATAACACAAAAAGGAAGAAAAAAATAAAAATAAATAAAGAGTGCGTCAAAAAGGAAAACAGTACAGTCCACCACCATAAAAGAAATAAACAGTAAAAGCAAACTTAATCCTTTAAAAGCCCATACTTATTTATATGTTTGTTGACTTCCTCTATTCCCTCCCTTCTGAATTTCCTTGTACAGTGGTACCTCTGGTTACATACGCTTCAGGTTACATACGCTTCAGGTGACACACTCCGCTAACCCAGAAATAGTGCTTCAGGTTAAATACTTGGCTTCAGAATGAGAACAGAAATCGGGCTCTGGTGGCGCAGCAGCAGCGGGAGACCCCACTAGCTAAAGTGGTGCTTCAGGTTAAGAACAGTTTCAGGTTAAGAACAGACCTCCGGAACGAATTAAGTACTTAACCCGAGGTACCACTGTATCTGTATGTAACAGCTTTCCAATATCATTCTTTAGCCAAAATATTTCTGGTTATTATCTAATTTATTCCCTTTTCTTACTTTCTAACCCTCTTTTATTTAATAAATCCTATTTTAATCCTAGGCCTATTTAATCCTAAGCACTTTCAAGTGCTTTCTAATTTTTTATATTACAATATTTATTGAAATAGTCTTTAAATTTCTTCCAATCTTCTTGGTATTCCTCTTCTTTCTGGTCGCGGATTCTTCCAGTCAGGTCAGCTAGCTCTGAGTCATCCATCATCTTCATCTTCCCATCTGCCTCTCGTTCTGGACTGCTCTCTGCCACAGCCTCTTCCCGCTCACGGTGCCCTGTTGCCTCTTCAGCTTCCGGCACCTCCTCCTCTCAGTCTCTCCCTCTTCCTCCTCTGGCCATTCATCGTCATCCCACCACCAATCCCCTGGCCTGCCCCATTCATAAATATAGGGTAGCAAAGGGATGCAACCGTGTCGGATTGGCTTCTAGAGCTCAGGTAGTAGGAGCACCTGTGTCTGTTCAGGATTCACCCGATGCGTTGCCTGAAGTCGGACGATTTGGTTGTCGACTGCAGTGATCTAAACATTAAAGGAATCTTTCTTTTGAGTCTTTGTTCTCCAGCAACCGGGAGCCAAGAGAGCTGGTCTATTAGGGCGCTGTCCCATTAATCTCAGCATAGCCCCAGCCAGTTTCTGTCTGCCTGCCTGCCTTATTACACACAAGCAGCCCAAGGTGGTGAAACTTGACATCACCTTCCTCCTCATTAAGTCTCAATGTTGCCCTTGTAGAGCCCAGAAGAGAGGAAGATGGGGACCAAGCCGGAATCAGGTGGCCCTGCCTCTGGCGCCCCCTGCTGTTGGGCTCCCTGCCTTCCGACCTTTTGTTGTTGTTTAGTCGTTTAGTCGTGTCCGACGCTTTGTGACCCCCAGGCACTCCTGTCTTCCACTGCCTCCCGCAGTTTGGTCATGTTCGTAGCTTCGAGAACACTGTCCCACCATCTCGTCCTCTGTCGTCCCCTTCTCCTTGGGCCCTCCATCTTTCCCAACATCAGGGTCTTTTCCAGGAAGTCTCTCTTCTCATGAGGTGGCCAAAGTCTTGGAGCCTCAGCTTCAGGATCTGTCCTTCCAGTGAGCTCTCAGGGCTGATTTCCTTCAGAATGGAGATGTTTGATCTTCTTGCAGTCCATGGGACTCTCAAGAGTCTTCTCCAGCACCAGAATTCAAAAGCATCCATTCTTTGGCGATCAGCCTTCTTTATGGCCCAGCTCTCACTTCCATACATCACTACTTCCGACCTACCAGTCCCTATTTATTTATTTATGGCACACAGATTAAAATCTCCACTGCTCTGAAAGTGCTGCCATTGATGTGTTGCTGGCTCCTGTCTGTTCACCCAGGTGTTTGCGGGTTGCTAACCACAGGCTGCACAGATGCATTGGTAGTTCAGTGGTAGAATTCTCGCCTGCCACGCTGGAGGCCCGGGTTCGATTCCCGGCCAATGCAACATACATTTTGGGACCACAGAGCCAAGGGCTTGCCGATCAGAAGGTCGTGGTTCGAATCCCTGTGACAGGGTGAGCTCCCGTCACTCGGTCCCTGCTCCTGCCAACCTAGCAGTTCGAAAGCACGTCAAAGTGCAAGTAGATCAATGGGTACCACTCCAGCGGGAAGGTCAACGGCGTTTCCGTGCGCTGCTCAGGTTCGCCAGAAGCGGCTTAGTCATGCTGGCCCCATGACCCAGAAGCTGTACGCCAGCACCCTTGGCCAATAAAGCGAGATGAGCGCTGCAACCCGAGTTGGCCACGACTGGACCTAACGGTCAGGGGTCCCTTTACCTTTAACCGCAGGCCTTGGTGGCAAGTGGCTGGTCTACTGCACCTTGCCAGTATCTGACTGCATTCTAGCTCAGTCGGTAGAGCACGAGACTCTTAATCTCAGAGTCCTGGGTTTGAATCCCACATTGGGCAAAAAGATCCCTGTATATTGCAGAGTGTGAGACCCTCACAGTCCTTTCCAACTCTGCGATTCTATGAAACAGGCTGGAGGAGGCTAGCTGAGGACAAACTGAGTTTTATGGGGTGCTGGTGTCTGAATTTGACAAATCTTTGGGTGGATGCAAAGGGCTCCCGCTCCCCTTTATATTTCAAGAGACAGCCCTGCCACCATAAAGGTTCTTGCGTGTCAGGACAGTTTGACACGTCTTCCATGTAAACAAGGGCCGTTGTGAAACAGTTTTAAACAAAAGAAGAAGGAAGAAAACCCCACACGCCCCAAAAGGCAAACGCATTTTGAGAAGTCGAGTCGGGAAAGGCAGTGGAAAATAATGCTTGTCTGAGCAGGCCGGGAAACATATAAACAGATGCAAGTTGCTCATTGAATTTTGCTTAGTGTTGGGGCCTGGTTTTGGGAAAAGAGAGAGAGAGAGAGAGAGAGAGAGAGAGAGAGAGAGAGAGAGAGAGAGAGAGAGAGAGCGCTTTGACGTTTGATGCTTTCCTTGAACACCTGGCCTCAGGTATCGGTTGTGGCTCTTCGCCTGGGTGAGATCTCTGCCATCCCTGAGAAGCAGCTTGACCGCAGGCAACTGTAGCCTGCCCAGGTGCCGCCCACTGGGGGCCGGCTCTGCTATTAGGCAGGAAGAGGCCGCACACACGCTGTACATTTCAAGAACCCTTAGACCACTTTAAACTGGTTCCCCCCAACAATCCTGGGAACTGTAGTTTGTTATGGGTGCTTAAGAGTTGTAGGGAGGAAAGCCTATACCCCTCGCAGAGCTGCTACAGCTGCCAGCGTGGTTTACGGAGAAATCCCTCTTCCCAGGGAACTCTGGGAAATGTAGCTCTGCCGAAGCACTCCTAACAAACCACAGTTCCCAGGATGCTCTGGGGGAAGCCATAGACAGTTGGGTCAGCAAACTTTTTCAGCAGGGGGACGGTCCACTGTCCTTCAGACCTTGTGGGGGGGCCGGACTATATTTTGAAAAAATAAATAAATGAGGAAATTCCTGTGCCCCACAAATAACTCAGAGATGCATTTTAAATAAAAACACACATTCTACTCATGTAAAAACACGCTGATTCCCAAACCGTCCGCGGGCCGGATTGGGAAGGCGATTGGGCCGGATCCGGCCCCCGGGCCTTAGTTTGCCTACCCATGGCTTAAAGAATGCTGCTTTCACATGCGTCCCTCAGACGGGGACTGAGAACGAGCCAAATGCCAGCTTCCTTCAAAAAGCCACGGTGTCTGCCATCCGAAAATAATTGATAAGAATGGATCCCTCTTCCCAGGGAATTCTGGGAACATGGAGACTTGAGGAGGTTGAAGCAGGCAGGAGGAGCTGGCTGAGATTGGTGGGGCACTGCCTCGTTTTATGTACAGTGGTACCTCGGGTTAAGTACTTAATTCGTTCCAGAGGTCTGTTCTTAACCCGAAACTGTTCTTAACCTGAAGCACCACTTTAGCTAATGGGGCCTCCCGCTGCCGCTGCACGATTTCTGTTCTCATCCTGAAGCAAAGTTCTTAACCTGAAGCACTATTTCTGGGTTAGCAGAGTCTGTAACCTGAAGTGTCTGTAACCTGAAGCATATGTAACCTGAGGTACCACTGTATTTTGATTTGATCTGATTGATTACAAACACATATTTGTTCTTCCAAAGAGCTCACGATTCTCCGCCTTTAAATCTCACAACAACCTTGGGAGGTAGACTAAGTTGAGAAGCAGTGACCGGCCCCGATGCCATCCAGCAAGCGGATTCGAACCCTGGCCTCTCCTGGGCCCTGATCCGAAACTCTAACCGTTGCGGCCCCCAGTCTCCGTTGGTGGGGCGCCTGATCCTGTTCAGTTTAAAAACAAACCAATTTCTGTACAATTTCTCAACATCTTGCAAACATTTCAGGAAGATGTTGGTGTCCATGCAAAAGACAAAGACCTCAGGCTGACCTCTGTGGTCCGGCGCTCAGCAGTTCCCTCTTTCGCAGACGGGGAAATCTGAACCACGCCGCCACGGCCTGCAGTTGTGGCTCCTTCCGTGGCAAGGCCACTGGCCATTTCTGCCCCTCGGTGGCTTCCTGTTCCTCGCCCTGCCATGCAAATCCACACCTGCCCTGCCGATCCTTCTGACAGACCCAGTTTCCTGGAGCAAGACAGGGTTGTGGGCACCTCGTTCCTTGAATCCACGAGGGCCCTCGCCTCGGTTTTTCTTCCCACCCCGTGGCCTGGAATCCAGGGCCTGCTGGTCGGCCAATTGGTGCTAAAGAAGGATATAACTTTCTTTATGTATGCTACAACAGCAGCAAGAATACTTATTGCAAAGTATTGGAAGACACAAGATCTACCCACCCGGGAAGAATGGCAGATGAAGTTGATGGACTACATGGAACTGGCGGAAATGACTGGCAGAATCCGAGACCAGGGAGAAGAGTCGGTGGAAGAAGATTGGAAGAAATTTAAAGACTATTTACAGAAACATTGCAAAATTAATGAATGTTAGAATGACGTTGGAATGAATTTATGTGATTTTAGCAGAAATGTTACAAAGATTTAGGAAAAAACGGACTGTTAATTGGTGAAAGGAGGGAAAGTAAAGTTATATCAATATCAAGATAAATTGCAGGACAAAAATTTGAAAAGAGGGAAAGGATTTGCTGGAATGGATAATTGACCTAGAATACAAAAAAGGGAGGTGCGAGGAGGTCAGGGAAATAAGCTAATGAAATATAAGTAATGGGCAGCTTTGTTGTATTTTTCCTTGTTTTTTCTTTTTGCTTAATGGATTTTAATTCTCTGCTCTTTCTTTTTTATTTTTATTTTTGTATTTTCTCTCTTTTTTGTTGTTTAAAATGATGTTTTTTGTTTTCTCTTTTTGTACCTCTAAAAATGTTAATAAATATCTTATTTAAAAAAAAATGGAATCCGGGGCCTGCTGGAGAAGTCTGTGCCGTCTACTTGGCTGGGCGCCACGAAGAATGCGCCTTCCTCTCCAAAGAGTGCTAGTGAAAGCACGAATTCTGCCACTCCCTCGAGCACGGACAGCTCCTCCCCACACCTACCCCAAAGAGGAAGCAAAGTGGAAAGCCAGCTGGAGGAGGAGAAAATATCTCAACTCGTTCGGTGCATCCCGGAGCCTTTCGCCTTTGCTGCCTGACTGCCCCAGCCGGTGTGGCCCAATCTGCCTTCTTCATCAGGGCAGCCAGAGACAGGTGAGCACCCTGGGGAGGCCTGAGGGTGGGAGGGAGAGCCACTTAGCCCCCTCCCCAAACTTGGGCAAACTCTCCCGCATCACTGCAGCCCAATTCATAGAGGGCACCAGTCTCCAGCTGGGTGAGAAGGCAGGGAAGCTCTGTAGGTCCTCTCTGTTCTCAGGGGGTCCTGCCTCTGTGTTCCCAGCATAGCCTCTCAGAGGTTGCAATGCAGTGGCGTGGCATGGGTTGTCAGCACCCGGGGCAAGGCAAGTAATTTGCACCCCCTAACCCATGGGTTTGCGCCCCCTAACCCCCAGATGTTGCGCCCGGTGCGGCCGGCCCCCCCTGCCCCCCACGCTACGCCACTGTTGCAATGCACCAAGATGCGCCGCCATAGGGTGCCTTTGAGCCTTGTCCTTAGGGGGTTTTCCCTCTCTCTGTCATCTTTTCTCCTCGCCACGATCACCTGCTTTCTTCTTCTGCCCCAGTTGCCAAAAGGTCTCTGGCGTGGAGGGAAGGCTCCTTGCAAAAAGAGCAGCCCGTGCAATATTCTAGTCCTCATCGTGGCAGCTAAACCCGCTGGCCGGACACAGTGGTGTGCGTGCGTGCATGCGTGTGTGTTTGGAAAATGCAAAAAAAAGGAGGCTTAGAACCACAGATTTGTATAAGCAAAGACTGGTGATCGGCAGGGCAGTGTGGTGCAGTGGTTAGAGTGTTGGACCGGGACCTGGGAGGCCAGGCTTCAGATCCCCACTGGGCCATGGAGCTCGCTGGGTGGCCTGGGGCCAGTCGCTGCCTCTCAGCCGAACCTGCCTCGCAGGGTTGTTGTGGGCATTAATTGAGGGAGGAAACCGTGGATGCTGCTGTTGAATTCCTTAGAGAGAGAAAAGGGGTTGTAAATGCCATAAGTAAATAATACTCACCCTTTTAGCCGTCCAGTGTTTCCCCTGTCAAGGCTCAAGACCACAAGATGTTTTGCTGGCGGCGTGTTGACATTGTCCGATGATGCAAAGGCTCCATTCTAAGCTGCAGTAATTCAGAGCAGTTTGAGCAGCACGGCATTCTAGCCAGGCTGCTTTTATTGCAGGCAGAAATAGAAAAAGTGCAACCTTTTCCCGCACGGCCTGTGTCTCAGAATAGTGCCTTGTGTGGCACAGCTGGGAAAGGGCACAGATTTGCGCTTGAGGATAATAATAATAATAATTTATTATTTATACCCCGCCCATCTGGCTGGGCCTCCTCAGCCACTCTGGGCGGCTTCCATAAAAACCAAAAATACAGTAAAATATCACACATTAAAAGCTTCCCTGAACAGGGCTGCCTTAAGATGTATTCTGAATGTCAGGTAGTTGTTTATCGCTTTGACATCTGGTGGGAGGGCGTTCCACAGGGCGGGCGCCACCACCGAGAAGGCCCTCTGTCTGGTTCCCTGTAGCCTCACTTCTCGCAGGGAGGGAACCGCCAGAAGGCCCTCGGAGCGGGACCTCAGCGTCCGGGCAGAATGATGGGGGTGGAGACGCTCCTTCAGATATACGTTGATACTGCTTGTTTGCTCTCGTTTTTTTCTACTCTTAGGAAAGTTTGGCTCTCCAAATTTCTGCACCCGTTTGGGACTCATCCGGGAGAAAGCCATCAGTGTTACAGTGCAAATTTCTCCAAATATACACCTTTCAAAATGCATTGTTTATTTACTTCATACAATTGATTATGCCGCTTGATTGTAAAACAAACAAACCCTCTTTTACAAAAAAGGATAAAGCAAAAATAAAAAATCATCAGTAAGAAGAATTAACAACCATGATTTAGGGTTTGGGGAAAGTTAATAAGCTAAAAAGACGCGGGTGGCGCTGTGGGTTAAACCACAGAGCCTAGGACTTGCTGATCAGAAGGTCAGCGGTTCGAATCCCTGCGATGGGGTGAGCTCCCGTTGCTCGGTCCCTGCTCCTGCCAATCTAGCAGTTCAAAAGCACGTCAAAGTGCAAGTAGATAAATAGGTACCGCTCCGGCAGGAAGGTAAACGGCGTTTCCGTGCGCTGCTCTGGTTCGCCAGAACGGCTTAGTCCTGCTGGCCACATGACCCAGAAGCTGTACACCGGCTCCCTCGGCCAATAAAGCAAGATGAGCGCTGCAACCCCAGAGTCGGCCACGACTGGACCTAATGGTCAGGGGTCCTTTTACCTTTAATAAGCTAAAAACTGGTGAAGACTTGCATCAACTTTCTAAATGTCTAAATATGTGTTTGTATCTGGTTTCCCTTAAATACAGTATGCACATTTTTGCATTTCCCCTCTGATATAATGTGCTTTGTGTATGTTATATTCTACAATATGAGCACATATGAGCAGATGTGTTTTTGTACTTGGTGGGAGAACTGCTTTGCAAAGTTCAGAGAGCTTTTCAAGAACGGCTGCATTGCTTCAGAGAAAGAAAAAAAAAAGTTTAGCTTTAAATGGGAACTGAATTGAATTCATCCTTCCTCCCTCCTTGCAGAGTCATCCTATGCATGTTTACTCTGAGCAAAGGGCTTACCCGAACTAAAGGCTTATAGCTCAGTTGGTTAGAGTGTGGTGCTGATAATGCCTGGGTTGCAGGTTTGATCCTCATACGGGACAGCTGCATATTTCTGCATTGCATGGGGTAAGACCAGGTGACCGTCAGGGTCCCTTCCAACTTTTATGAGCTCTCCCTGCCTCTGGAGCTTTTCCTGTGAAAACCCGCTCTTTAAAGCTAAAGCACAACAAACGGCAATTTGGGCTTTCTGCATATTGCTGTTTGTTCCAATTCTGCGGTAAAGAGCAGATTTCCGCGGGAAAAGCTCTGGAGCTAAAAAAACAAAACAAAATGAAAGAGAAGTCGGACATGGAGCTTTAAAACACAGACCACGCCTGGAAAATGTGGAGGAAAGGTACCTGCGGATGAGCCCCAAGCCCTCCCTCCTGCTCCATGCGGCAAACTCCTTGGGAAGCATGCTTAAGATTTCGGCGTGAAAAGGTGCTTAGAACAGATCTGCTCCAGAACCCTCATTCTTGTAATTTGGGCCAGGACTGGTTCAGATATGGCTCACTTGCCAGAAGTCGAGTGTTGGAAGATTTGGGACAGTTTAAAAAGGTGCTTCTTCATCCAGCGCAGAGTTAGACTATGGAACTCCCTGCCACAAGGATGGCCTGGATGGCTTTAAAAAGAGGATTCGCCAGACTCATGAAGGAGAGGGGCATTGATGGTTCCTAGCAATGATGATAATAAAATAATAATAATAATAATAATAATAATAATAATAATAATAATAATACAGCCACAATGGCTCTGCCCTGCTTCTATGGTCAGAGGACCATCTAAGACTACAGAAGGGGGAAGTGTTGTTCTTGTGCTCAGATCCTGCTTATGGGTTCCCTTATAGGGCATCTGCTTGTCCACTGTGAGAACAGGATGCTAGACCAGGTAGGCCACTGGCCTGATCCTGGCAAAGGCTTCAGAAAGCAGAATTGCTGCCGGCCCCTGTTACCAGCCCTGAACTAACAGTCTGCGTCAGTGCTGGGCGCTTTTCCATGTTCCTATGCAAACGGCAAAGTTAAAAATAAAACGGCGGGTTCCAGTCTTGACATCCGCCCCCAGGTTAGGAATGTGTGGCATTTGGCTTCCTGGAAAAACCTGCCTGGATTCCTACCCTTTCTCTTTTTCTCTTTTCCAAGGACCTCGAAGATGAGGCTGAAGGTATTCTGGAAGGTAAAGGAGCGCTGGAAGAGATTTGAGGGCGCCCGCAGAATCCTCTGCACCAGCAGCGCTCCAGGAGCAGGTGATTGGTCTCTGGTAATGTCCATGTGGTGGGGAAAAAACAGCATGGAGCCCTAAGGCAGGGGTCAGCAAACGTTTTCAGCAGGGGGCCGGTCCGCTGTCCCTCAGACCTTGTGGGGGGCTGGACTATATTTTGGAGGGGGGGGGGAATGAATGAATTTCTATGCCCCACAAATAACCCAGAGATGCATTTTAAATAAAAGGACACATTCTACTCATGTAAAAACACGCTGATTCCCGGACCGTCCACGGGCCAGATTTAGAAGGCGATTGGGCCGGATGCGGCCCCCCGGGCCTTAGTTGGCCTACCCATGCCCTAAGGCAGGGGTCAGCAAACTTTTTCAGCAAGGGGCCAGTCCACTGTCCCTCAAACCTTGTAGGGGGTCCGGACTATACAGTATTTTGGAAAAATAATAATGAACAAATTCCTATGCCCCACAAATAACCCAGAGATGCATTTGAAATAAAAGCACACATTCTACTCATGTAGAAACACCAGGCAGGCCCCACAAATAACCCAGAGATGCATTTGAAATAAAAGCACACATTCTACTCATGTAAAAACACGCTGATTCCCGGACCGTCCGCAGGCTGGATTAAGAAGGCAATTGGGCCACATCCGGCCCCTGGGCATTAGTTGGCCTACCCATGCCCTAAGGAATAATCCCGGCCTGGTGGTCCACACCCAGGGCAATTGCGTACTTAATCTGAGCATCCGCTATTCCCCCCCGGCAGAAATCCTGCGCCTGTGACAGCTGTGTGGCAGGCAGAAATCCAACAGGGGAAGCCCCTCCCCTTACCACACCTCCACGTGGGGAAAAGGCTGGTTCGGGCCTCTCAGAGACTCGCCAGGTTGCTGAAGATAGGAGCTGCCGGCCGTGCAAAGTTGTGCCCGCCTCTTTGGGGGTTCCCGGGTGCACATCGCGGATGGATCAGCGCCTCTGCTTGAGTAGCCATGTCTGTTGCCTGCTCTGCATTTGTGCAGCCATGCGCACTGCCCACTGGGCAGCGGTTTGCATAATACGTGCGGCGAGGCCCTGCGCTTCAAAGCGTTTGGTGCAAACCACCCCCTGAGTTTGAGTTCATCCCCGGTGGGAGCCACGACAGCTCTAGCATGGGGAAGCAGCGATAAAATAGGATGTGGGTGTTATAAACAAAATCTGCCCTTCTTCCCTTATCCAAGAGTCCGTATAGAGTCCTTAAGTGGGTTCCCTATTGGTAGGAGAAAATAACAGAGACCAACCAGAGAATATTGAGAAGCAAAGCAGCTAGTAAGCCTGATCTTTATTAAAGCTGTTGCAAGAGGGTGCTCCCCTCACACGCAGGAAAGGAGGAGGACCCAGAACAAAGGTGTGCCTGCCCTTATTTTAAATTTTAAATTGCCCGCCCTGGAGCTCCAGACCACCCCTCCATACATCATACATACATCACAGAAGGGGTGTAACCCAAGACCACCTCCCACAAACATCATACCCACATCACAGAAAAGGTGGTCTACAACAGAAATTTGAATGTTGTTGTTGTTCCTGTCTGCTAGGTTATCTGATAATGCCTTATCTGATTGCCTTTCCTGGCAGTCTGCGCATTCCTTTGAAATGGTAATTACAGTGGTACCTCGGGTTACAGATGCTTCAGGTTACAGACGCTTCAGGTTACAGACTCCGCTAACCCAGAAATAGTACCTTGGGTTAAGAACATTGCTTCAGGATGAGAACAGAAATCGTGCTCCGGCGGCAGCAAGAGGCCGCATTAGCTAAAGTGGTACCTCAGGATAAGGACAGTTTCAGGTTAAGAACGAATTTTCACCTCCTCCCTCCTTGCAGAGAAACATTTGGTCAGCTTGGGAGTCAAAATGGTTTCAGGGCTGTCTTCCTGTGCTGCTTCAGACATGCAGCCCACACATCTATGTACATGCTTGGCTGGAACATCTATGAACATTAATTACATATTTGCTGTTGTTGTTTAGTCATTTAGTCGTGTCCGACTCTTCATGACCCCCTGGACCAGAGCACACCAGGCACTTCTGTCTTCCACTGCCTCCCGCAGTTTGGTCAGACTCATGTTTGTAGCTTCGAAGACACTATCCAACCATCTCATCCTCTGTCGTCCCCTTCTCCTTGTGCCCTCCATCTTTCCCTCATCAGGGTATTTTCCAGGGAGTCTTCTCTTCTCATGAGGTGGCCAAAGTATTGGAGCCTCAGCTTCAGGATCTGTCCTTCCAGTGAGCACTCAGGGCTGATTTCCTTAAGAATGGAGAGGTTTGATCTTCTTGCAGTCCATGGGCCTCTCAAGAGTCTCCTCCAGCACCATAAATCAAAAGCATCAATTCTTCGGCGATTTATTACATATATAAGACCTTAAATTTCTTATAATCCTGGGTCACGGTGTCAGGATGACAGCTGCCTGCTTGGCCCTGTACTCTGTGGAGCATTCCAGTGCCTCTTCTCTTCCGCCCTGAATCAATAAACACAGTGTCTGCCTGAAGCGAGAAATGGCCAGCAAGCCGCCAAGGAGATTTAAATAAACATTTTCTGTCTCCGTAGCTTACGATGCCGCCCGGTGGGAAATGGAGGCTTTCCTGGGGAGCAGGAGGCCTCTGAATGGGGCCCGCCGATGTTCTCGATTCCCTGCTGGCTTTCTGGGGGCCCAAGGAAGGGGCCCCGCTTCCCTGGAGAATCACACCCATCTCCAGAAAGAGCCGCAGGTAACTCTTCCGTCCTTTCAGCAGAAAGCAGGATCTTAAAATTTGGGCAAGACCACTGTTTATGTGGGGGACGCGGGTTTTAACCCACAGAGCCTAGGACTTGCCGATCAGAAGGTCGGCGGTTCGAATCCCTGCGACGGGGTGAGCTCCCGTTGCTCGGTCCCTGCTCCTGCCAACCTAGCAGTTTGAAAGCACACCAGTGCAAGTAGATAAATAGGTACCGCTCCGGCGGGAAGGTAAACGCCGTTTCTGTGCACTGCTCTGGTTCGCCAGAAGCAGCTTAGTCATGCTGGCCACAGGACCCGGAAGCTGGACACCGGCTCCCTTGGCCAATAAAGCGAGATGAGCGCGCAACCCCAGAGTTGTCCACGACTGGACCTAACGCTCAGGGGTCCCTTTACCTTTACTGTTTATGTACGCAATCACGGCTGCAAGAATACTTGTAGCCGGAAGTTGGAAATTCGAAAAAACACCAACAATAACAGATTAGCAAACACTCCTGATAGAGTATTTCCAATTAGCAAAGCTGACCGGGAAAATCAGGAGAGGCTTAAATGAAAAAGGAAAAGAAGGATGGAAAATATTTAAGAAATATATAAGACTATATTGTAAAAATGATACCATCCTAGCAGAATTGAATGACTGTTGTTGTTTAGTCATTTAGTCATGGACCAGAGCACGCCAGGCACTCCTGTCTTCCACTGCCTCCCGCAGCCTCCCGCAGTTTGGTAAAAAAATTGAATGATACTTGTGTACTGTACAATAAATAAATGGAATAAACAGCTTAGAGGGCTATATGGGAAAATATATAAAACAAACGGTGCGACAAAATCAAGATGATAAAGAAGTATAATGAGAACGATTGGAAGCTTCTCACAGAAAACTTTATTGGAAAAAATTTGGGCAGCTGCTGTGGGAGACTTCTGGGATGTGCCATTTTGACCATCAGTCTAATCCCACAGTCTTTAGGGGGTGCTGGTTTTGACCCCCCCTCCCAAGTGGCTGTGCAGCCTCCTTCAAAGAGGATAGTCCTCCTGGCGGAAATGACTGGCAGAATCCGAGACCTGGGAGAAGAAGTTGTGGAGGAGGATTGGAAGAAATTTAAGGACTATTTACAAAAACACTGTAAATTGTATGAATGTTAGGAAAGATGTAAGATTAGCAACAATACGGCACCAATAAGTTAGTTAAAAGGAATATGAAGATAAATGTAATCAAAAGAAAAGATAAATTTTGGATAAACACTATGTTAAAATTAAGTTTTTAAAGTCGGGATCTAAATTATTTAAAATTAGGGATATAATATTGGAAAATTATATTATAAGAATTGAAACAAGGCAATAAATTGCTGGGTAAAGTTTGAGATTTTGGAATGCAGGAACGAGAGTTGCGAGGAAGGCCAATGAGGTGAATGAAATGTGGGTATTGAAAAATTATATGTTATTCTGTATGTTTTCTTTCTGTTTAAACAAAATTTTTAATAAATATTATTATAAAAAAACAAAAACAAAGAGGATAGTCCTCTATTTTAAAGCCATCAGAATGTTGGAAAGCTGTCTCTGTCTGAAGAGCCACCAGGTCCATTTTGAAGATAATTTATTATTATTATTATTATTATTATTATTATTATTATTATTTGCCGCCCATCTAACTGCGTTGCCGCAGCCACACTGGGCAGCTCCCAACAAAATATTTTAAACACAACAAAACACTAATCATTAAAAACTTCCTTATACAGGCGTACCTTGGAAGTCAAACAGCTCAGTTCTCGGATGTTTTGGCTCCCGAACGCCGCAAACCTGGAAGTGACTGTTCCGGTTGGCGAACTATTTTTGGAAGCTGAACGTCCGACGGGGCTTCCCATTGGCTGCAGGAGCTTCTGGCAGCTAACTGGAAACCGCGCTTTGGTTTTGGAAGTTGAACGGACTTCCGGAAAAGATTCCGTTTGACTTCCAAGATACGACTGTACAGGACTGCCTTCGGATGTCTCCTAAAAGTCAAATAGTTATCTCCTTGGCATCTGAAGGGAGGGTGTTCCACAGGGCGGGCGCCACCACCGAGAAGGCCCTCTGCCTGGTTCCCTGCAACCTCACTTCTCGCAGGGAGGGAACAGCCAGAAGACCCTCAGAGCTGGACCTCAGTGTCCGGGCAGAACGATGGGGGGTGGAGATGCTCTTTTCAGTATATAGGGCCGAAGGCCTTTAGGGTTTTAAAGGTCAGCACCACAAACCCTCAGGCAGAGAGGATGGGTGGGTTGGCCGTAAAGCTCTGCCTCACAAATAGAAGCTTCTGAGAACTTGTGCCTCAGGCTAAAGAATTTGCAGCACCCAGCTCTCTTCATCCTGTCCTGGTTTGCACCACCCCATTAAGGAATGCTAAGCTCAAACTGGTTTCACGTGTGGCCCTCTGTCAGCAGAGGCTGGACCATTAGAGAAACAGGGCTATGATCCAGCCTGCCTTCTTACAACTAGCTTCCTCCAGCCTTAGTCTTTTCATTGCTCCTTGGGGAGGAAGAGGACGGGGTCGAATCTAGACTTAGTTGGCTCCACCAGCCGTTGCCTCTGGCTCCCCCTGCTGTTGGCTCCCTGCCTCCTGCCCAGCCATCCCCATGGGAGTTAAAGGTAAAGGGACCCCTGACCATTAGGTCCAGTCGTGGCTGACTCTGGGGTTGCGGCGCTTATCTCGCTTTATTGGCCGAGGGAGCCAGCGTACAGCTTCCGGGTCATGTGGCCAGCATGACTAAGCAGCTTCTGGCAAACCAGAGCATCGCACGGAAACGCCGTTTACCTTCCCGCCGGAGTGGTACCTATTTATCTACTTGCACTTTGAGGTGCTTTCGAACTGCTAGGTTGGCAGGAGCAGGGACTGAGCAACAGGAGCTCACACCGTCATGGGGATTCGAACTGCCAACCTTCTGATCAGCAAGTCCTAGGCTCTGTGGTTTAACCCACAGCCCCACCCGCGGCCCCCTCTATTTCTTCACCCCTCGCTGATAACCTCTGGCCCGCATGACGCAGAGGGGCTATCTGGCAGATCTACTGCAGCCACCTCCCAGTTTCCACCGAAAGCATCTTGTTCGTCCGGTCCCTCATACCTCTCTCTGGACTTAACCTTTAGCCCACGAAGCCTCAAGAGGAGAACCACTGCAGGAGACGGCCGGCCGAGTCCAGCAGCGAAGAAGGAACCCTAATGGCTTCATACAAGGTCCAAGTGGCCACCGGGACGTTCTGGGGCTCGGGGACCTTCGACACCGTCTCCATCACCCTGGTGGGCTCGAGGGGCAGCAGCCCCAAGCAGACGCTGAACAACACTGGAAAGGACTTTGCCCCCGGAGCGGTGAGAGGATCTTGAGAGGTGGACTTTGGGGTGGGGTGGGGAGGCAGGGACTTTGGGGGGCCTGAGGAGGTCGTCTCTCCACTGTAATTCTTTATATATATATATATATGTAAATAATTTTTATCCGTTTTCCATTTAACAATATATAACCACATTATTATTTGAAGGAGCGTCTCCACCCCCATCATTCTGCCCAGACGCTGAGGTCCAGTGCTGAGGGCCTTCTGGCGGTTCCCTCACGGTGAGAAGCCAAGTTACAGGGAACTAGACAGAGGGCCTTCTCGGTGGTGGCACACGCCCTGTGGAACTCCCTCCCACCAGATGTCAAAAACAACTACCAGACTTTTAGAAGACATCTATTAATGTTTAATAGGTTATTGTATTTTAATGTTCTGTTGGAAGCAGCCCAGAGTGGCTGGGGAAATCCAGCCAGATGGGCAGGGTATAAATAATACATTATTATTATTATTATTATTATTATTATTATTATTATTATTCGCTTTACCTCTCTGGCTCTCTAGAGCAAGAATCAGCAATGTTTACCTCGCCTGGGCTGGCTCACTCCAGTAGAGATCCCTCTGTGGATTGTGCCCGTGATTTTCTGCGTCTGCGCAGATGCGATTTCCAGCACTGCGGAAGCGAATCCCCACGGGGACTCGCCGAGCAGGCGGCTTGGTCCGGGGGCGGCTCGGGGGCCAGTTAAACGACCCCCGTCGGCCGCTTGTGGCCCTTGGGCTTTAGGTTGTTGATCCCTGCTTTAGAGCCTGTCCACTTCCTTCCCTCCCGCCTCATAGATTTCAGAATTAACCTTTATATCATAGCATTCTATACGTTTTCCAATTCTAATTACACTCATTACGAAATACCTCAGAATTTAAATAAATATAAAAAAGGAAGAAAATTTCTCATTGCAAGTCTCCAGACTACCCTGCTAGTGATGTTTATTGCTTACAATGTTCTTTCAAATATGTTATAAATTTACTCCAGTCCTTTTGGAATACTTGATCATGCCTGTTTCTGATTTTTCTGTTTCTAAGTTCTGCAAAGTCCATCGTCTTCATCTGCCACTCTTCTTTCGTTGGTCCTTCTTGTTGTTTCTGTTTAGAATTCCACTTTTCAGTCTTTCCCTTTCTTTTTTCTCTGCCCACTTTTAGCAATATAATACAGTCCAATAATCAACTGCTACGTTATTTCAAATCCCACTCGTTTAACTCTCAGTTACCCCCGTTGCTGTTTGAGTCAGGGGGACAGAGGTAGCAACGGCAGTACTTACTTTAAAATCTCCTTTTCCCACTGAGCCTTGTGCCTTTTCTTCTGTGCTGCAGTCATGTACAGTGAGAGTAATTCTCACGGTTTTCCTATCTGGCCCCCTGGGGTCTAATCTCCAATATCTAGTCAGCAGGCTTTAGTCTTATATATCCCCCATAGTTCAAAAGGGGGTAAAACAAGCTGGAAACTTTACCGCTGCTCAAAGGCTTCTGGTTTTTTAACAAAAGTGTTTTTGAACATTTTCTTTAACTCAGTATATATCATTTCCCCAAAAGCCTTTTTTTTCAGGCTATAGATGATTTAATATTCCTTTTTTTAAATTTTTTTTATTAAATTTTCTTTTACAAATTATTCAACACAATCTTATTCTCGTATTTTACAATTTTTGAACTTCCACCAGCTCCTCCACCAATCATCCATATTTCTTATTCAGTACGCATTTTTCGTGTCTTGTATTGCCAGTTAATAGTAACTTAACACTTCTCTTTTTCTTTTACAGTACATCTTTAACAATCACAAAGCCTCTTTAAAATCACAAAGCCTCTGTACATCACATCTATTTTCCAGATAATCCGTAAACTTTCCCCAGTCCTCGATGAATTTGTGGTCTTTTTGGTATCTAATTTTCCCAGTCATTTTGTCCAATTCTGCGTAATCCATAAGTTTCATTCTCCACTCTTCAAGAGTCGGTAGATCCTCTTGCTTCCATTTTTGGGCCATTAAGGTTCTTGTTTCTGTTACTGCATATTGAAAAAGTTTATAATCCCTTCTGATTCTGTTATTCCTAACAAAAAGGCTTCTGGCTTTTTTACAAAAGTATAAATGCAAAAAGCCTTTACCTTTTTACAAGTCCACCCCATGCGGTAAAAGATACCTTCCTTTTCTTTGCATTTCCAACACTCCTTAGTTCTTGCCCTATACATTTTAGCAAAACATTTTAGTGGTGAATCAGCGGTTGCCCTTTTCTTTCCGCAGGTGGATGAATACAAGGTGCCCAGCGATGGGGAGCTGGGCCCGATTCTGCTAGTCCAGCTCCACAAGGAACCCTACCTCTTCTTCCCCGAGGACAGCTGGTACTGCAACTTTGTCCAGCTCGTCACCCCACAGGGAGAGACGTACCGCTTTCCCTGCTACCAGTGGATCGAGGGGTACACGACCCTGGAGCTGAGAGACGGGACAGGTGAGGCGCTAGGAGCATCCCTGCAGAGAAGGCCTTCGCTGGGACGGCGACGCAGGGCGAACTCTCCCAGGTCGCCAAGTCCCTTCTGCCGGGAATCACAGAGATAGTGTCATCATCCCACCCCATTGGTTAATAATAATAATAATAATTTATTATTTATACCCCACCCATCTGGCTGGGTTTCCCCAGCCACTCTGGGCGGCTTCCAACAGAATATTAAAATACAATAATCTATTAAACATTAAAAGCTTCCCTAAACAGGGCTGCCTTCAGATGCCTTCTAAAAGTCAGGTAGTTGTTTATTTCCTTGACGTCTGATGGGAGGGCGTTCCACAGGACGGGCGCCACCACCGAGAAGGCCCTCTGCCTGGTTCCCTGTAGCTTTGCTTCTCGCAATGAGGGAACTGCCAGAGGACCCTCGGAGCTGGATCTCAGTCCCGGGCAGAACGATGGGGGTGGAGACGCTCCTTCAGGTATACTGGGCCTTTGAGGCCGTTTAGGGCTTTCAAGCTTAGCACCTACACTTTGAACTGTGCTCAAAAACGTACTGGGAGCCAATGAAGGTCTTTCAGGACTGCTGTTATATGGTCTCGGCAGCCGCTCCCAGTCACCAGTCTAGCTGCCACATTCTGGATTAGTTGCAGTTCCCGGGTCACCTTCAAAGATAGCCCTTCATAGAGCGCATTGCAATGTGCAAGCGGGAGATAACCAGAGCATGCGTCACTCTGGCGAGACAGTCTGCGGGCAGGGAGGGTCTCATCCTGCATACCAGATGGAGCTGATAAACAGCCGCCCTGGACGCAGAATTGACCTGCGCCTCCATGGACAGCTGTGAGTCCAGAATATGTATCGTATGTGAACTCTTGGAGGTGGCTGGCATCGGTCGGCCCACTTCCCTCCAGAAAATAATTCCAGACTGTGGCCCCAAAGGCAGGGCTGGGGGCACCTTGTAGCTCAGAGGAAGAGCATTGCTTGGTCTGAAGTCCAACCACCGAGACGCCAAATATTGGAAGGGGTCAAACCCTATAAAAACCCCTAAGTCTGTTGTAAGTACAGTGGTACCTTGGTTTACAAGCTTAATCCGTTCCTGAAGTCTGTTCTTAAACCAAAGCATTCTTAAACCAGGTTTGTCTTCCTGATTTAATCCTGCCTTGTCATATGGGGCTGCTGTTGGAGATCTGGATCTATGCATTTAAATGAGCCTCCTATCCACTAGGCAGTTAGGGGACATGGGCCACAAATGTAGTCCCTCCGATGTCTCATTGTGTTCGTTCTTCTTGACCAGTCTGCTTCTGAGTATGTCTAGTCCAGTGTTTCCCAACCTTGGGCCTCCAGATGTTTTTGGCCTGCAACTCCCATCATCCCTCGCTAGCAAGACCAGTGGTCAGGGATGATGGGAATTGTAGTTCAAAAACAGCTGGAGGCCCAAGGTTGGGAAACACTGGTCTAGTCTATCCAAAATTTCGTTTTGAGTTGAGGGCTGCAATGACCTGAAACGGTTTGTTAAGGCGTATTCTTCCACAGAAAGGAAGTCCTCGCTGTCTCTTGTTGTTGTTGAGTCGTTTAGTCGTGTCCGACTCTTCGTGACACCCTGGACCAAAGCACGCCAGGCACTCCTGTCTTCCACTGCCTCCCGCAATTTGGTCAAACTCATGCTGGTAGCTCCGAGAACACTGTCCCACCATCTCGTCCTCCGTCTTCCCCTTCTCCTTGTGCCCTCCATCTTTCCCAACACCAGGGTCTTTTCCAGGGAGTCTTCTCTTCTCAGGAGGTGGCCAAAGTCTTGGAGCCTCAGCTTCAGGATCTGTCCTTCCAGTGAGCACTCAGGGCTGATTTCCTTCAGAATGGAGAGGTTTGATCTTCTTGCAGTCCATGGGACTCTCAAGAGTCTCCCCCAGGACCATAATTCGAAAGCATCCATTCTTCGGCTATCAGCCTTCTTTATGGTCCAGCTCTCACTTCAAAAGAAAAGAGACAAAAGGCTGTCTCTTGTAGGAGGCTGAATATCAAGGCGGGATGTATCTTTCATTTTTAAAATTGATGGGTCTTGTTTGTGATGGTCCGGCTGACTCATTTGGGATCTGTTTTGTTGTTTAGGTTTTTTTCCTTTTTGATCCTCTGTTCTTAGCATCCTATCACCCCTGGGAGCCACGAGGGGAGCTATTGGTCTTAAACTAAGGTGAAGTGAAGGCTTGAGGTGGGAGTTGGTAATGCAGGTGAGCTGTGTACAGGCAAGCTGCCAGCTAGCTCTGCTGAGGCTCTTTTTATTAGTACAATATGCAAAACCAGTCAGATACATTTTGGACTGTGACCTTTACATATCTTCCCGTCCCGAGATCAAGGGGTGGTACAAAGTTATTTTGGCACCTGTTTCCACTGCGTCACTCTGCTCTTGCACAATGTATCATGGAGACAAATGTCACAGACAGGCATGGCAGACCACTAAGAGAGCAAAGGTTAGATAGAGGGCATGATGTTCAGACAGCTGTGGCTTTGTCTGTGGGTGGAAGTATGCTCCACACCCGGCGGACATTCCTTCACCAAGGCGTGTTTTCCCATAGCAGCGGAGGACTCAATTTACAAAAATTAACAACAGGAAGCGGAACATGTTCTGCTTCCAAGGCAAAGTTCACAAACCAAAACACCTCCTTCTGGGTTTGCAGCGTTCTTAATCCAAGTTGTTCCTAAACTAAGCTGTTCTTAAACCAAGGCACCACTGTGAAACTCAGGACCTGGGAGGAGATGAAGTCCGGCCATTTATTGATCCGTCAGGGCATGTTCCGCCAAGTCTCGACCCCCTCCTTGTGGCAAGAGGGGGTATTTATAACTTTTTCACAAAGCATTTTAATTTCATCCAGTCACGTACATCATTGCCTCACTCAAGTTGTGAGATGTGTTTCAGGTTAGTACGCTTGCGCAATGAGCATCTGCTGATGCAGCTTTGATTCCCACCCATGGCCTCCGCACTGTTGTGTGCTGTGTTCCTTCTTGTAGCAACTTACGTTCTAGCTTTGTGCTATATCTTGTGATTTATGTATTAGCTGTATTTCTGCCCCGAACTTGCAGAATCAACAGTTTCTTAAGGCAGCAGTTTCTTAATTTCCCTATTAGCTTCTTAGCTCCCTATTAACTTTCCCTATTAGTTTCTTAATTTCTCTATTACCATAATTTCCCTATTAGCCACACACTCAGGGTTTCACAGGGGTACACATATTGTGGCCCTTTGTGCCACCCCCACACCGGTAGGGCTGGGAATGTCCCCCCGCCTAAAACCTTGGGGAACGAAGTTTGCTGGGCTGTGTTGTTGACAGTACTGAGCGAGACAGAGCGACGGTTTTGACCAGTGCCGGATTTACGTATAAGCTAAACAAGCTATAGCTTAGGGCCCCACTCTCTTGGGGGCCGCAAAAAAATTAAAGGGGAAAAAAACCTGTACACTTCCAAAATATAAGATAAAAAACAAATAAAATAAAAACCTACATACAGCAACAGTGTTTTGTGTTGTGTAGGCTCCTATGATGTGAGTCATGGGCCCCGCCTGCTAGCCTGCTCCCTAAAATATCACTGGTTTGGTCCTTTCTATATATAGGGTGCCTACATTCTGCATGGACTGGTTGCATGGCAACATGGGCAAATGGCTTTAGATACCTGCTAGGTCCATAAATTACCATATAGCATATATTCAACACAAAAAAACAGTGACAATTTGTTGTTGACAAAGGACAGCTGGACATATAAAGGGCCCCATTACCTTCAGTAGCTTAGGGCCTCATCAAACCTAAATCCAGCCCTGGTCTTCACTTGGTACAAGGGAGCTTTCTGTTTTTTCTGCGCACCGTTTACATTCCCCACAATGCCATGGGGTGAGGGAGGGACTCGGGGGCAAAATTAAAATGGCGGCAAGACTCGGGTCTGCTCAGAATGACACCCGTCTTGCCCATTGCAAAGTGGTTCTTTTAAAATGAGATTCAGAAGTACAGTGGTACCTCGAAACTCGAACGTAATCCGTTCCGGACAACCATTTGACTCCCGAAACGTTTTACTTCCGAGGTGCGGGTGACAGATAGGTTTTTGAACAGCGGAAGCCACACTGGACGTTTGTGTTCCGAGGAATTTTCAAAAACCGGAGCACTTATATCCGGGGTTTCGGTGTCTAAACGGAGCCGTTCGAGTTCCGAGGTACCACTGTTGTAAACAAAAATTGCCCTTTCCCTTATGGGGTATCCAAGAGCCCATATAGAGTCCTTACATAGGTTCCCTATTGGTAGGAGAAGATAACAGAGGCCAACCAGAGAATATTGAGAAGCAAAGCAGCTCATAAGCCTGATCTTTATTGATCTGTTGCAACAGGGTGCTCCCCTCACCCGCAGGAGAGGAGGAGGAACCCAGAAAAATGGCATGCAAGGCCTTATAAAGACTTTTGAAATTGCCACCCTGTAGATCAAGACCACCCCCAGAAACATCATACATACATCACAGAAGGGGTGTACCCTAAGACCACCCTTCAGATACATCACACCTACATCACAGAAAAGGCGGTCTAAAACAGAAATTTGAATATTGTTTTTCTCTTGTCGTTGTTTATCTCCTGTCTGGCAGGTTACTTGATTGGATTGCCTGGGTAGCCCGGCCAGTCTTTCGTAATGATAAATACTTAGTTCCTGGGCCAGGTCACAGGCTCACACCCTATTCATATCTTAAACGTGCCCTTAAGACAGGATTTGTGAGGAAAGAGACAATGGGGAGGCTTTTCCATTTCCCTTTGACCTTGCAGAGAAAACATTTGCTGAGTTTAGGAATCAAAATGGTTCCAGGTTGGCCTGCTGATCTATGTACTTGCTTGGTTGGTATGCTTATGAACATTACCATATATCTAAGACCTCAAAATTCCTATCACACCACAAGTGAGCGAGAAGATTAAAGATTTTATTCTAAACAGCAAGCAATATATGCGTACCAAGCGAGCACTTCAACCCGCCACTTGGAAGCTATCAAGAATTGGTGAAGTGACTTTCCCAGGTAGCCTCAGTTTGCATGGCCCCGCGGCCCATCAGTCCGTACACGAGCTTCTCAAAAACTCTGCCCGCAACCGATTTATAGATTGCAAGCCTGTGTGGCTTGCCCGACTGATTGCATGCAATTACTGGCTATGTGCCGATTATTTATTAGCCAGCCCCTCCCAATGCCTCGTTTTCTAACTCCTCGGGGATGAGGTCCCTTTGGCGCCCCTAATAAAATATTTCAGAAAATATTTCAAAAGTTGTTGGGCTTTGCCATTCAAATGGTGTGTATGGGCTATCTCATGTGATGGATTACGTGGGATAGGGCGTACCAGCTCCCCCCTCCAACATTTTATCGAAGTTGAGAAGTGTATTTTCCAGAACCACCCTGCGAACATGCTTTGCATATCAATTCTGAATTTTCCGTTGCCATAACCTGCTCTGGGACCTGTTGGCGAAGGGCGGGTCAGAATTTTAATAATCATAGTCAAATGAGGCTGTCGCTGCTCAGAGACACCTCAGACTTATTTCTTTGTTGGCAGTCGTAGCTCCCCGTTCCTCCACAGTGGTGTATCTGGCTCTCTCTTCCCCCACCTACACAACAACCCTGCGAGGCTGGCTTAGGCCAAGAGAGGGTGTTTGGCCCAAGGGGGCCCAGCGAGCTTTATGGCTGAGTGGGGATTTGAATCCTGACCTCGCAGGCCCTTGTCTGCTAAGCCACCCTCTCCAGTGGAAAGTTTTCATGTGTCAAATGCAAATGTCTTTTTAAGCAACAGTGCTCCGTTTCTTCTCTCCTTCCAGCCAAACTGGTTTGTGACGATGACGGAAACCAGTTGCTTCTGCACCACCGGGCAGAGGAGGTGAAGGCGAGACAGGAGGCGTACAGGTGAGGAGATCTTGCCTTCAGAGCTGTACCTCAGCAGGCACAGCACCTCTTTTGGGTGAAGAAGGTCCCTGGTTCGATCCCCAGGTGGAGCTGGAAGAGATACTGTATATTTTTCGCTCTATGAGACGCACCAGACCACAAGACGCACCTAGTTTTTGGAGGAGGAAAACAAGAAAAAAAATATTCTGAATCTCAGAAGCCAGAACAGCAAGAGGGATCGCTGTGCAGCGAAAACAGCAATCCCTCTTGCTGTTCTGGCTTCTGGGATAGCTGCGCAGCCTGCATTCGCTCCATAAGACGCACACACATTTCCCCTTACTTTTTAGGAGGGAAAAAGTGAGTCTTATAGAGCAAGAAATACAATACCTTGGAAAGCCTCTGCTGCCAGCCAGTGTGGGCAAAATTGAGTTCAATGCACCAATGACCCGACTCTGTAGAGAGCAGCTTCTCCTAAATATTTGTTTTGTTTTTTAAAAAATATTTTTTATTGGTTTTTCCATGTATACATCCTCTAACGATATTTCTCTAACAATTTTCCATATTCCACACACCACCTGCCCTGGACTTCCCTCATATTCCCATTTTGTTTTATTACTCACCCTGCGTGTTGTTTCCCAAAAATTTCCCGACACATACAGTTTTACTTTTTGTTATATGCAATTGTGTTTGTTTGTTCAAACCCTGCCAGTGAGCCCAATTCTTTATGTTGCCTCCTCATATATGTTGCAAATGGTTCCCATTCTCTCTTAAAGTCTTTGTTACCCTTTTCATGTAATTTATCTGTTCATTTTCCCGTCTCTGCATATTCCGTAAGTTTCCCTTGCCATTGTTCCGTCGTTGGTATTTCTTCTGTCTTCCAGGCTTGTGCTAATATAATTCTTGCTGCTGTTGTTGCATACATAAATGCTTCTTCTAAATACTTGTATTCACTTCCCTTCTCCTGACATGCAATGAGTCATTCGTTGCTGCTGCATGTCAGCCAGATCGGCGTAAATATTTCCCAATGAAATAGTCTTTCAGCAAACCCGGCGGAACAAAACGTGCTTGCCTACACTTCGTTTGGCGTTCTCCAAATATCACCACCCTCATAATTTAATTTGTAGGACCCCTTTCCATAGCAAAAGCCAAGCCTGAGGTGGTTTACAACATGAAGAGACCTACAAAAATAACCAAAGTAGCCATGAACGATAAATAAAACACGTCGAAAAGCACACTGCTATCGTTCGAACAATTCCCACATAAATCATTATAAGACTAATGGCTCATAACAGCTATCTGCCAATCACCCATTCCCACCCCCTTCTGAGTAATACCCCTCCCCACCTTCTCACTATATATAAAGGTCTGGTGACTTCTGTTTCAGTGTATCTGAAGAAGTGTGCATGCACACAAAAGCTCATACCAAGAACTAACTTAGTTGGTCTTTAAGGTGCTACTGGAAGGATTTTTTTTGTTTTGACTATGGCAGACCAACACAGCTACCTATCTGTAAATAATATTGATAACAGCAACAACAAAAACTCTAAACGATACCCCCACCCCAGAAGGACAGAGTTGAAAGATTTGGTTTTTGTTTTTAAAAGGGGGTGAATTTTGCAATACTAGTCCTTAAACATCTTGATTTCACACTTGTCAAGAGCTAGTCCCCTCACTCACTTCCAAGGACCTCACTGAGCCTCCCTGCCCCACCTGGAACAATTTATTCCAGATTGCAGTTTAATAGCTCAAATGATTATGGGGAACATGAATGCGGGATGTGTATGTAGAATCCCCGCACCTATAAATCTAGCATGTCAGGGAGAAGGGTTTTAACCTAGTTTTCTATGTGCGGGGATGAGGACGTTCTAGTCCGTTTCCACGATTAAGGGTTTGAGTGCCAATCCTTATGTAAAATACGCTCTCTGCGTTATTGAAATGATTTTCCTTTTTTAATCCCCCGAAAGAAAAAGACTCCCAAGCGGCTTATAGATTGTCTAAAAAGGAAGACATTCCCTGCTTTTCAGCTTCCGGTTTTTTATAAAAGGATACAGCACAAAAAGAGTGGGAGGGAGGAAGAAATAAGCAAGCTTAGGGTGATGGAGACGGTGTCGAAGGTCCCTGAGCCCCAGAACGTCCCGGTGGCCACTTGGACCTTGTATGAAGCCATTAGGGTTCCTTCTTCGCTGCTGGACTCGGCCGGCCGTCTCCTGCAGTGGTTCTCCTCTTGAGGCTTCGTGGGCTAATGGTTAAGTCCAGAGAGAGGTATGAGGGACTGGACGAACGAGATGCTTTCGGTGGAAACTGGGAGGTGGCTGCAATAGATCTGCCAGATAGCCCCTCTGCGTCATGCGGGCCAGAGGTTATCAGCGAGGGGTGAAGAAATAGAGGGGGCCGAAGGTGGGGCTGTGGGTTAAACCACAGAGCCTAGGACTTGCCGATCAGAAGGTCGGCGGTTCGAATCCCCGCGACGGGGTGAGCTCCCGTTGCTCGGTCCCTGCTCCTGCCAACCTAGCAGTTTGAAAGCACGGCAGTGCAAGTAGATAAATAGGTACCACTCCGGCGGGAAGGTAAACGGCGTTTCCGTGCACTGCTCTGGTTCGCCAGAAGCGGCTTAGTCATGCTGGCCTCATGACCCGGAAGCTGTACGCCGGCTCCCTCGGCCAGTAAAGCGAGATAAGCGCAGCAACCCCAGAGTCGGTCACGACTGGACCTAATGGTCAGGGGTCCTTTTACCTTTACCTTTTTTATTCAGTAATAATAATGTTATTATTTATACCCCACCCACCTGAGTTGCCCCAGCCACACAATAAAACATTAAACATTAAAAAACTTCTCTATACAGGGCTGCCTTCAGATGTATTCTAAAGGTTGTATAAGTTACTAATCTACCGGTTGATCACAAGCTGTCCCTGTTTGATCCTGGTTGATCATGTGATCTCCATCGATTGATTCCCCCCTCCCCTAAAAAAACTCAACAACTCTGGTCAATCCAATGGGTAGATCAGTGCCAGTTTATTTATAGTGGGAGTAGATCGCAGTCTCTTGGAAGTTGGACACTCCTGTCCTAAGGGAGAGCAAGACATTCTGGGATCAAATAAAAAACCAGGACGGCTTCTATAAATCTAGAACTGCCCCTGGAAAACAGGGACACTCAGAGGGGGTTTGCTATTGTTGAGGGTATCTCGTCTTCTGCTGTTTCGCATGAACCCACTACAACAAGATTAGTGGGAAAACAAACTTTATCCTCAATGAGGTCTAGGAGCCTGCGCAGAGCGGTAGCTAACTCCTCCAGCCTGGGTACAGCTAGGCCAAGTGCCAGATATTTAGCTGATAATGCATATATTACTGGCGTGGGGATAGAAAACCAGGGTGGAGGGGAAATGGAGGCCGAATGACTGGGATGGCGAGCAGGAACGCCCCACGCTGCAACAATTTGTTGCAGACACCATGCCTTTATTTCGAACAGAGGGGTGTTCCAACACAGGGTCTCTAATCTGCATTCTGAAGCGGCAGAAATCAGACGCTAGAGATTTTAAAACAAACACTTTTCAAATTTTTCCAATTTTTCGCAATCAATAGCCTTGCGGCTACTATTGCATATAAATATAATGTCTTCTTCCTTTAGACTTCCTGGTACTATTCCCAATAAATTGGAAAAGTGGTATTATACCGACAAAAATAGAGTGGCTTGCCAAATTATTGGAGTACTACAATATATCCAAAACAATGGGAGAAATTGGAAGGATCTCAAAAAAGAATATAGACAGGGACTGGAAGGTGTTTAAAGGATACCTGCAAAACCATATTGAAAAATCAGAACTCTTATTAGAATAAACAAGTTCCATTTTAAATACTGGAATACTAAATAAGATGGATAACGATGTGTAATAGAAAAAGAAGCATGGAATTAGGTGAAAGGTGTGCGAAAGAAAGTAATAGAAGTGGAAAGAAATTGCAATTGAGTAGATTGGAAGTCTAACACAAAGGTGGGGTGAGGGGTGGTGATGGGAAAAGGAAGTATCTGTGGGATTGAGTGGGGGTATGTTTGAACATTTTTAAGGATTGTATGAAATGTATGTTTGTATATTTGCAATATGTGTGTATTAATGCTGAATTATTTTAACAATAAAAACTTTTCAAAAAATAATAATCAAACAAAACAAACTTCTCCCCATTGAAATCTTGATTTTAAAAACCAGGTGGGCAGAATTTGCGCCGGGGATGCCTCATTGCCTGGCTGTGGAGAACATCGAGGAGCTGAACACTAACGTGAAGTTTTCCTTTACCAAGCTCAGCACCTTTCTCCTGCGATCAAAACTCACGTGAGTCCCAAAAGCGGAAAGCCAGCATTGGTTTTGAATTGATTTTAGAATGTTGTGTTACTTTTATTGCTGTTAGCCGCTCTGAGCCCGGCTTTGACTGGGGAGGGCGGGATATATATATAAAAAAATGTCTATCTCTATCTGTCTTGACTTTTTGGGTGTTGAACAAGCTGGTCTGCTCCTTTTTGGGTCCTGAGCTGTGATGCTTTGCCACACACTGGAATCGGTGAACAGGGGTTATCGCAGCCGGTTATCGCCATTGCTATCGGTCCTTTTGCAACCGAGGCAAGAGCAGGGAGGGAATTTTTTCCCGAGCCTGAGGGCCACGTCCAGTCTTCAGCAGCATTCCGAGGGCCGCAGGCCAGTGGGCGGGCAGGTCCAGAAGTGACTTCTTTGCAAAATATGATGGCGGCTGCAGCCAGAGGCAGAAATGCATCCCAAATTTTCTAGGGCAGTTGCCCTAATAATGTACGCAAACATGCATCTACGAGGGGAAAGTGTGCATAAGAATGACTGGCAATAGCACACACAAAATGCATTATATTGGAGGGAACTGCGTTTTGTTTCGTTTTAAAAAGAGTGCATTATGCATTTAAAAATTGCTTGTTGCGTTTATATTCCACCTTTTACTCCAAGGAGCTCAAGATGGGCTGTGTGGTTCTTCTCCCCCTCCTCATCTATGGCCCTTATGTTTCCCTCCCCTTACAGTTTTGACTTTTAAAATGAGACTGCATTTCAAATTACACTTTAAAATGTATTTTAATTTTTTTTCTTATTATGTTTTTACTGAAATTTTATTGGTGTTAGCCGCCCTGAGCCTCGCTCTGGCGGGGAGGGTGGGGTATAAATAAAATTTATTATTATTATTATTATTATTATTATCATTATTATCATTATTTTCATTATTATCATTATTATCATTATTATTATCAGAATAGAGCATGCACTGCCAGAGTGGCGCATGCTCTAGTTATCTTTCGCTTGGACTACTGCCATGCGCTCTATGTGGGGCTACCTTTGAAGGTGACCCGGAAACTGCAACTAATCCAGAATGTGGCAGCTAGACTGGTGACTGGGAGCAGCTGCCGAGACCACATAACACCTGTCTTGAAAGACCTACACTGGCTCCCAGGATGTTTCCGAGCACAATTCAAAGTGTTGGTGCTGACCTTTAAAGCCCTAAACGGCCCTGTATACCTGAAGGAGCATCTCTACCCCCATCGTTCAGCCTGGACACTGAGGTCCAGCTCCGAGGGCCTTCTGGCGGTTCCCTCGCTGCAAGAAGCCAAGTTACAGGGAACCAGGCGGAGGGCCTTCTCGGTAGTGGCACCCGCCCTCCCACCAGATGTCAAAGAGAACAACAACTACCAAACTTTTAGAAGACATCTGAAGGCAGCCCTGTTTAGGGAAGCTTTTAATGTTTAATAGGTTATTGTATTTTAGTGTTTTGTTGGAAGCCGCCCAGAGTGGCTGGGGAATTTATTATAAATTTATTATAAATAATAAATTATTATTATTATTATTATTATTATTATTATTATTATTATTATTATTTAATTCCCACAGCAACCCTGTGAGGTAGGCTAGGCTGAGAGAGGCAGTGACTGGCCCAAGCTTACGCCCAGTGAGCTTCACAGCCTTGTAGGGATCCGAACCCTAGTTTCCCAGGTCCTGGTCTTGACACAATTGCACCACACTGAACGTTGAATTTTCTGTTGAATTTTCACGAGAGGAAACCAGAAACGGACAGGCATTGAGGGCAGGAGTCCGGGGCCCCACTCAGCAGAATGAAAACAACCCTCCTCTCCCCCCAAAATAACACCCGGCAGGGCTGTCTTACCGCATTTTGAAGTCATGGGATGGAATAATGCACGCGGGCTGTCTCCTGCATCGAAGGGGGTTAGACTAGATGAGCCCTGGGGGTCCCTTCCAACTCTGCAATTTAAGTCCAAAGTCCGAAAACACTTCACTGACCGTCACTGTGCAAACAGGCATGCTGTGCTACTTTGCCAGCGAGATTCCTGCCCCAAGGTCTCTTTCGCAAGGGGACCTGAGCTAAGATAGCAGCCCCCGTTTCCAGTTCAGCCAGCAAGACAGGGTGGTAATTTGCAATGCCAAAAGCAAAAGATTGCCGTTTGAGGACCAGCCACATTCCTAGTAAGCTGATCTCCAACTGCCCCCATTCCCTCGTTGTTAATTCTATGCTATGAAGCAGCAAATAATTGCTATGAAGCATGTTAATGGAGAAATCTGAGGGCTCCCTTGGACAAAAAACAAGGACACCAGCCAGGAATACCAGAGCGAAACAGCAGCCAGTAGGCTTGGTCTTGATTGAAGACTGTCGCGACAGGACTCCCACCTGCCACCAGGTGGAACAAGATGGAAGCCCCTACAAAAGAGAACCCAAAGTTTTATTAGCTGCTAATCCCCATGTTGGGACACGGGTGGCGCTGTGGGTTAAACCACAGAGCCTAGGACTTGCCGATCAGAAGGTTGGCGGTTTGAATCCCCACAACGGGGTGAGCTCCCGTTGTTCGGTCCCTGCTCCTGCCCACCTAGCAGTTCGAAAGCACGTCAAGTGCAAGTAGATAAATAGGTACCGCTCTGGCGGGAAGGTAAACGGCGTTTCCATGCGCTGCTGTAGTTCGCCAGAAGTGGCTTAGTCATGCCGGCCACATGACCCGGAAGCTGTACGCCGGCTCCCTCAGTCAATAAAGTGAGATGAGCGCCACAACCCCAGAGTCAGTCACAACTGGACCTAATAGTCAGAGGTCCCTTTACCTTTACCTTTAATCCCCATGTTACACCCCCCCAAACTACAACACTAATACATCACTTTTACATCATGAAAGGGGAGGTCTGGTGGCCGTAATCTGAGCATCCTGGACCCTGCCCCATGGTTCCCCTTGCCCTCCACCAAACACCCATCAAGTGAAACAAAAGAGATCTTTACATTTCCCTATTTCTGGAATGGCTACCTGTCTGGCACTCAGGTATCAGGATGCCAGGGATTATCACTCGGGCAGAGGGGCTGCTGAGTAGCTGAGCACACATGTCTATGAATTTCTGAAGTGTTCCCAGTGAGCCAGTACATAGATACAGTTATCAGTGAATTCTTACATTTGGTATCGTGCAGCAAAGGCCCTTTGAATAGATAGGAAGAAACTGTGATGAAGTGTTTTGTGGCGACAAATCACAAAAGTCACAAAAGTGATTGTGCTGATTTTGGTAGTGGGCTGCATGTGCATGATATCTGCTGGAGGGGCAACACCCCCCAACCTATACATAAATTCCTGCAACAAGCAGCAGCTGTTGGCACTCAGCTCCATGGACCTCAGCTGTCGCCCATTCTTCTCTCCCTCCTCTTCTCCCCACACCACACGGGGTTGGTCTAGATGACCCTCCGGTGTCCCTTCCGACTCTTACGGTTCTGTGGTTCCTTTAGACTGATGGAGGTGAAGCTGAAGGGGTTCATGGACTGCCAGGAGTCTTGGAAGAAAATGGAAGACATCCGGAAGGTTTTCTGGTTCAACAAGACCCCCGTTTCCGGTAGGTGCCTCTTTGCACATGCACGAGCGCTATCAAATATGACGTTCTTAGAAAGGATTGAAGCCATTTTCCCAGGATAGAACAGGCACATTTGAAAGAGGAGCAGTCTGGATCTTTGGGATGTGGGACTCTGCTGTATACCATGGGTCCCTTTAACTCAATATTGTCTACACCGACTGCCAGCGACACTCCAGGTTTTCAGGCACAGGAAATGCCGTTAAGGGACATGGGTGGCGCTGTGGGTTAAACCACAGAGCCTAGGGTTTCCCGATCAGAAGGTCGGTGGTTCAGATCCCTGCGACGGGGTGAGCTCCCGTCGCTCAGTCCCTGCTCCTGCCAACCTAGCAGTTCGAAAGCACGTCAAAGTACAAGTAGATAAATAGGTACCACTCTGGCAGGAAGGTAAGCAGCATTTCCGTGCGCTGCTCTGGTTCGCCAGAAGCAGCTTAGTTATGCTGGCCACATGACCTGGAAGCTGTACGCCGGCTCCCTAGGCCAATAAAGCGAGATGAGCACCGCAACCCCAGAGTCGGTCACGACTGGACCTAATGGCCAGGGGTCCCTTTACCTTTAATGGAAATGCCGTTAGGGACTGAACTTGGGACCTTCAGTGTGCAAAGGAGATTCCACAGCCCTTCCCCGCCTTGCAGCTTTCTACAGGCCAAAATTCAACAGGTGTAGCCTTTCCAGGAAAGGAGCTAGATTGAAGTGGGAAGCTTCCTCTCCCAGATTCAGACCTAGCTTGTCACTGATACAAGTACATGAGCCCTGCAAGGTTAAAAAATGTTCAGACGTAGTCCAAGGGTTCCTGTTTCTCAGAAGGCTTCTGGGCACAGTTGAGGAGGAAACAGGATCCTGCCAAATATTGCCCAGTACGTCCAGCGCTGCAGGCGGTGTGCTGCAAATCGCAAACAGGCAGAGTGTTGTTGTGCTCAGCTTTCGGCATTCCCATCTGCTTGGACCCTGGGCGAACAGGATGGTGGAGTGGGTGAGCCTCTGGGCCTGATCCAGCACAAACTGGTTAGATGCAGAGGAGTGGTGGGGGTCACCAGCTGCCCAAGGGAAGATGGCTCAGAGCCAAGGGGGTGGGACAACGTTGAGTGGTCAGAAGTAGAAGAGGGAGCAGACTGGGAAGAGATGGTGTTGGAACCTGAAGAGGCAACAGGGCTTAGTGAGGAGGAAGAGGATCTGGCAGAGAGCAGTCCAGAATCAGAGGCAGGAGTGGAGGCTGGAGAGGAGGGAGGCCAAGAGATGAGTCTGGCTGGCGAAGAGTCACAGGTGTCTCCCCCTCCTGCTCCAACAAGCTCCCTGTTGTGTTCTGAAGGCAAGGAAAAGGACTGGACCCTGATTATTAAAATGGACACGGGGCTTGGCCAGCAAGACTCTGGGCATAGCTGTCAATAAGGGACCAGCAGCCTCGAAAATAAGGCATCAGCAGCCAAAATAAGGGATTTTCAGAGCACAGGTATGTTCAACTTCTGAGCCCCTCCGAGCCAGAGGCAGAAAGCCCAGCCAGCAGCCAAACGAAGCCTCAAGCGGTGGTTCCCACAGCGCAGCAACCCGGCAAAGCGGATGCAGCAAGGGAAACCACCGTCACCTCTCGGCTGGGAAGCGCTGAGCAAAGGCGAGTCCCCAGGCAACGCGGCCGATTTGATTGGCACAAGGCATGCAAGCTCCACCCCCCAGTCGTTCTTAGACTCCTTATTGGGTGAGCAACGCAGCCAAGCAATACAGTTGGAGCCTCCCTGGCCGGCAGGGAGGGAGGGAGAGGAGCTGCTTCCTTGGAAACCCAGGAAATTTAAGGGACATCATCAATAAGAGACAGCAGCTGGACACGGCGCTGGGATAAGGGAGTTTCCCACCAAATAAGGGACAGTTGACAGCTATGACTCTGGGAGGAAGTGCCAATAGCCACTCCCTCATCCAGGCCATTTTATTAACAAAAGAACTCTTGCACAGCATTTGTAAGAACCAATTGTATTTCCTCTGAGCATTTTAATCACCACGGGACAAAGTCAGATCAGAAGTATCATTTTAACTACAAAGAACTAATTTGAGCATGCATACATGTTTAAGGCTAAATAAACAGGACTCAAGGAGGAATGCATTTGGCAAACCCTGGGGGTCATAAACAGGCAGTAAACAGGAAAGGAAAGACAGGCATTTTTATCACCTCCATGCGAAACTCTGTTTCCTGGCCCTAAGATTAACAAAACCACATCAAAGCTACCTCCTATCTTTATGGCCCAGGATGCCTGGTGAAGCAACTGGTCTGTGTACGTGACTTGTCAAGCCTAGAGAAAATGGGGCAGAGATGCAGAGGCTTGTGGGGTTGAATCAGAACTCATTTCAAATGACCCAAGCCCAGTCAAAGCAATGCTTTCATCGCCGACACAATGGCTTGCTTCATTGTTCATAATTCCTCATAGCAATCCCACCTGACCACCACACTCCCCTCCCCACTTGTCTCCCAGAACCAGAAGAGGCGTGAAAAGGGCAGAGGAGAGGTTTGTTGGCTGCAGACAGGCCCAGTCTCCAATTACTTGGGGGGAATCCTACAGAGGAGGGAACTTAGGCAGCTGTGGGGAGGCGGGAATCTTCAGTCTTGGCAACTGCTTCATGGGGGCAAGAACCTCCGGAGCTGAGCTCCTGTGCTCATTATTCCTGACACTCCTGTGCAGATCCTGTTTTTGCATTTGAAAAAAGAGTTGACTCCAACTTGCTCGGTGTGATTTTCTGCTGGCTTGCTCTTGCCATCTAACGCTTGAGAGTGGACCAGGAGCCCTGTGTTATACCCTCCCCACACCCCATCCCTGCCTCCAGTTGCATGGCGAGTTCCAGGCTAAATAAGGCCACAACTTTATTGGTTACAGGTGATGAGCGGTATTGGCTTGGGCATTGGTCCTAACCGACTATATCCGACTTCAGCCCGTCCGCTTGAAGTCCAGGAAGGGTTAACCACCAGTAGGGGGAGTCCTGCTGATGCACATCAACTAGGAACTCCCCCGGGGTCACTGATAGGGGGCGTGCCTTAGGCCCTCACCTCCATAGGCTGCAGACAGGGTCATGCCCCCCGGAATCTTTTATCGGACTACCCTTCAATATGCAGGGCAGGTGATGGCCCTACCTCCCCTCTTCCATCTACATAACAATAACAATACCAATGCCTAACCGCCAATACCAAGAAAGTTGTGACGATTGCTATGAGGTAGGCAAAAAATCAAGTGGCTTCTGCCAATTTGCCAAGCATAGCTGTCAACCGTCCCTTATTTGGCGGGAAACTCCCTTATCCTAGCGCTGTGTCCCGCTGCTGTCCCTTATTGATGATGTCCCTTAAATTTCCCGGGTTTCAAAGGAAGCAGCTCCTCTCCCTCCCTCCCTGCCGGCCAGGGAGGAGGGATGCTCCAACTGTGTTGCTTGGCTGCGTTGCTCACCCAATAAGAAGTCTAAGAGTGACTGGGGGTGGAGCTTGCATGCCTTGTGCCAATCAAATCAGCCGTGTTGGCTGGGGACTCGCCTTTGCTCAGCCCTTCCCAGCGGAGAGGTGACGGTGGTTTCCCTTGCTGCATCCCCTTTGCCGGGTTGCTGCGCTGTGGGAACCACCGCTTGAGGCTTCGTTTAGCTGCTGGCTGGGCTTTCTGCCTTTGGCTCAGAGGGGCTCAGAAGTTGAACATACCTGTGCTCTGAAAATCCCTTATTTTGGCTGCTGATCCCTTATTTTCGAGGCTGCTGGTCCCTGATTTTCAAATCTGCAAGTTGACAGCTATGTTGCCAAGTCAAAAAAAATCCTACCAGGCCAACCTCAACAGCGACCAACCGAGGTCCATAGCAAGCTCAAGGACGAAAACCTTAAAGGGCCGGAGGGTGGGAAACAGGAGCAGCTGGAGGCAGCAAAAGAGGGAAATCCCCAGCTGCCCCTGCATTAAATAGGGCAGGCCACGCCCCCCGAGCCAGCCAATTGGCTGTCCAGGGGATGACGTGTCCGGGGATTCCCTCAATTGCGCGGAGGCTGCGCACCAGCTGCCACGCGCGCAACACCACCTCCTTTGCAGGGTGGAAGTGGTTTTCTAAACAGCACCTCCCCAGACTTGGAGAGTCTTTTAAGAAGCTTCTCTACGTCCCCAGAGTACGTTGCCGATCACTGGCAAGAAGACGCTTTCTTCGGCTCCCAGTATCTCAACGGCGTCAACCCCGTGGTGATCAAGAAATGCACCCAGATCCCAAGCAATTTCCCCGTGACCCAGGAGATGGTTGCCGCGTCTCTCGGGGCATCCACCACCCTACAAGAGGAAATCCAGGTGACTAAATTCTTTCACCCCTTGCTTCTCCGAGTGAATAGCCGCTGCGTATTTCCACGGCAAAATAGGCTCCAAACTTGTCTCAAGAGGCGGCTGGGATGTCCCACCTGCCAAAGCTGGCTGCATCTTAGCAGCCAGAGAAAACTTCTCCCATCCAAGGGGATGTGTGTTGCGTTCCAAAGGCAAGGAAGGATTGGACCCTGATTAGTAAAATACACACGAGGCTTGGCCAGCAAGACTCTGGGAGGAAGTGCCAATAATAATCTGTTACACCCTGGCGCAGGTCCCTTTTATTAACAAAAGAGCTTTTAACACAGCGCTTGTAAGAACCAATCAAATGTCCTCTGAGCATTTCAAAAAAACCTACCACGTGGGTACAAAGTTAGATCAAAGAAATCCTTTCAACTACAAAGACTACTTTGAGCATGCATACATGTTTTAGGCTAAATAAAACAGGAACCAGGGAGGAATGCACTTAGCTAAGCGTGGAGGTCATAAACAGGCAGTAACAGGAAAGGAAGGACAGGTTGTATTTACCATCTCCTTGTGAACTCTCTTCCTGAACTCTCTTCCTGGCCCTAAGATTAAACGGCCTCAGTCCAGTATACCTGAAGGAGCATCTCCACCCCCATCGTTCTACCCGGACACTGAGGTCCAGTGCCGAGGGCCTTCTAGCGGTTCCCTCATTGCGAGAAGCCAAGTTACAGGGAACCAGGCAGAGGGCCTTCTCGGTGGTGGCACCCGCCCTGTGGAACACCCTCCCACCAGATGTCAAAGAGAAAAACAACTACCAAACTTTCAGAAGACATCTGAAGGCAGCCCTGTTTAGGGAAGCTCTTAATTTTTAATAGGTTATTGTATTTTAGTGTTTTGTTGGAAGCCGCCCAGAGTGGCTGGGGAAACCCATCCAGATGGGCGGGGTATAAATAATAAATTATTATTATTATTATTATTATTATTAGATTAACAAAACTAACAAACGCTACATCAAAGCTACCTCCTATCTTTATGACCCAGGATGCCTGGTGAAGCAACCGGTCTGTGTTTCAGAATGCTTATACGTGCCTGTCAGGCGTAGAAAATGGACAGTAGAAAACATGGACAGAGATGCAGAGGTTTGTGGGATTGAATCAGAACTCATGTCAAATGGCTCAAGCCCAGTCAAAGCAGTGCTTTCATCGCTGACACAATGGCGTGCTCCATTTTTCATAATTCCTCATAGCAATCCCACCTGACCCCCACAATGTGGACGACCTGCATCAGTGGCTACTGACCCTCGTGGCCATGCGCTCCCGCTGTGGCTGGAGGTGCTGTTGCTTCTGAGCACCAGTTTCTGGAAACCACACGAGTGGAAAGCACTTTTGGGCTCAGGTAATGCTTTCAGGTTTCATAGAATCCTAGAGTTGGAAGAGACCACAAGGGCCATCGAGTCCAACCCCCTGCCAAGCAGGAAACCCCATCAGAGCACTCCTGACATATGGTTGTCAAGCCTCTGCTTCAAGACCTCCAAAGAAGGAGACTCCACCACACTCCTTGGCAGCAAATTCCACTGTCGAACAGCTCTTACTGTCAGGAAGTTCTTCCTAATGTTTAGGTGGAATCTTCTTTCCTGTAGTTTGGATCCATTGCTCCATGTCCGCTTCTCTGGAGCAGCAGAAAACAACCTTTCTCCCTCCTCTATGTGACATCCTTTTATATATTTGAACATGGCTATCATATCACCCCTTAACCTCCCCTTCTCCAGGCTAAACATGCCCAGCTCCCTTAGCTGTTCCTCATAAGGCATCGTTTACAGGCCTTTGACCATTTTGGTTGCCCTCCTCTGGACACGTTCCAGTTTGTCAGTGTCCTTCTTGAACTGTGGTGCCCAGAACTGGACACAGTACTCCAGGTGAGGTCTGACCAGAGCAGAATACAGTGGCACTATTACTTCCCTTGATCTAGATGCTATACTCCTCTTGATGCAGCCCAGAATTGCATTGGCTTCTTTAGCTGCCGCGTCACACTGTTGGCTCATGTCAAGTTTGTGGTCAACCAAGACTCCTAGATCCTTTTCACATGTACTGCTCTCAAGCCAGGTGTCACCCATCTTGTATTTGTGCCTCTCATTTTTTTTTGCCCAAGTGCAATACTTTACATTTCTCCCAGAAGGTTTCCCAGAAGAGGCCTCCGGTTGGCCACTGTGGCAGCAGGAAGCAGGACCAGATATGCCGGACTAGACTCTTACCTTCTCGCGTTCTTATCACGCCTCTTTGGGCTACCTTATTTCCATCGCGCAGCGATGACACAAACTAGCTCTTGTTTTTTCTTCCTCCCTGACCCTAAAAGAAAGGGAACGTTTACATCGTGGATTACAAGATCCTGCAGGGCATCCCGACGAACACGATTCAAGGGCAGCGGCAATACATGGCGGAACCTCTCTGCCTCCTGTACCAGACGCCTTCCGGGGAGCTCCTCCCCCTAGCTATCCAGGTAAGCAGCCAGCCAGGTAAGCACGGCAGGACGTCAGAATTGAGCCCATTGAAACCCACTCCCTGACTCTCTGGCAACTGCAGCCTGGCCACAGGCCTTCCAATTCCTCCTCTGTTGCTTTAGGGCAGGGGTCTGCAACCTTTAAGACAAAAAGAGCCACTTGGACCCGTTTCCGAAG